>NC_136412.1:333529120-333679120 GCF_051521515.1 Lactuca serriola
ACCACATCTCAACGAAGAAAAGGAAATAGGGCGGACAAGCCTTCCTATGTCCTTCAATTATTATTTATATGCATCTATACAAGCACAGACATACATCTAACTACACTTGAGTGTGTATCGAGTGGAATCATATTGTGAAGTATAAGTGTACAGTGTGGAATAACCGACTTGTGAAGTATAAGCGTACAGTGAAATATCCGAGTCGTGAAGTATAAGCGTACAAAGTGGGATAATCGTGTCGTGAAGTATAAGTGTACCAAGTGTAAGTGTATCACAAAGTGGAAACGACGATAAGTGAAGTAAGAGCGTCTATCAAGTATAAGTGATATAGAGACAAAATCTGGTATAAGCATATCATGAAGTGAAAGCGTTATCGAGTAGGAGTTTAAAATAAGTGAAAGCGAAGCAGCGGTAACTAACAAGTAGAAGCATTTAACGTGAAAATCTTGGAAAAACCTTTATACTTAGGAAAATCAGATTTTGGTATTCTTTGGTAAAATAAGTGTGAAAACCTTTAGAAATCTTTGGAATCTTTCATAAACCAGTTTAAAATGAATTTAGGTAACACAGTATAAGTAAGAGTTTTGAAACAATTGAATTCCCTTTTGAAAACCATTATAGTGTCCTACTTGGTAAAACAGTGTACAGTGGTAAAATCTTGTGCATGCGGGTTATCAGTCACATGTGATTGATATGATAACTGGCATGTTTAACTTGTATTTCCCCCCTATAAAACATGTAAAAACATTTAAAAGGTTCATTCAGGGGTATGAACTCACCTGGTGTAAGTAGGTCCGACGAAGGTGCCGTTTGGGCGTTCGGTGTCACGCAAGGACTTGAACACACACAATGACCTATTTAACATATGATAACATATGTTCACATACAATTAGTATATTTAATACTAATTAAACAAATATACGCGCTCAAAGGAGCGGAAAACACTTTGGATAAGTGTTTGGGTGTCCCGGGTAGCGTCTAAAGGTGTGTATGGCTAAGGAATGGAGTTTACTCTCCAAGAGTAAACTCCCAAAGCTTAGTTTACAGCCCAGGGACATCTCACCATGAGTTTACGGCCGTAAACTCATGGTGAGGGGATCCAGTGTGTTTAAGGCTTCTAGCTTGTTCATGGGATTTTTCTAAGTACATTTCCAAAAAGGCATGAGTGGGTTTAAGGCTTCTAAGGGCATCTTATAGGAATTTACGGCCTAGGGACAACTCCTAAGGGAGTTTACGGCCGTAAACTCTCATATCATGGATTTAATGAAGTTTTAAGCCCTTAAATCATTCCTAGCATTTTATAAAAATAGTCTAAGGCCATTTGGGGGGTGAAAACCAACATTTGGGCATGTTTTGGGGAGTTTACGGCCTAGGCACTTGCTTGGGCCGTAAACTCCATGTTACCCCATATTTCCTTGTGTTTAAATGATCTAAACCCAACATACCAAGTCCCTAAATTATGTATGAAGCCTAAGGGTGGTTTGGGAGTGCTTTTGGGGCGTTTAGACATGTTTAAGAGGTGTTTACGGCCTTGGCATATGCCTAGGCTGTAAACTCTCTTTTAGTCCTCAAAATGATTGTTTTAAATGTGCAAACACTCCTAGGCTAATTCCTCTATTTATTTCCAAGCCTATAGGGACTTTTGGGGGTCATTTTGGCCTCTTTTAAGGTGTTTACTGCCTAAGGAGGAGCTTAGGCCGTAAACTCCTTTTCAACAGCTTCTAGGTTCGATTTCTAAGCTATAAACATGAATCAATATGTTTAGAAAAGGCTAGGGTAAGCGGACTTACAATTTGGAAGCGTTTGGTTGCGTATTCGGGGCGAAAACGAGTCTAGAGAGAGAGTATAGAGAGAGGGTGGAAAAGCTTCAAATGGAGTTTACTCCCCTTTATATATGGGTGGGAGTTGGAGCTCAGTGGAATTCTACCCGATACTGCCGTCATACGGGGCTTTTGGTCGCACCCGATTTAGTGGTCGTAATAATAAAAGTTAACATTTTCCAGCTAAATGGAAATGTGTGTTATGTGTTTTTATTCCCATTTATCACGACTTAACGGCATATTAAATATAAACAAATGAAATGTTTATTAAATTGATGACCTCTTATTAACGGAACTTTTATAAACTAGAATATAAATAGTTAACGGTAACGGGGAAATGTAACGGAATAACTTGGGTTGTCACACTTTACATAGCTAATCATCATATAGTGTGCCAGGAGCCACCTCTTGGTCTTTCATACATAATAGTATACAGTGTGCCAGGAGCCACCTCCTGGTCTTTCATACATAATAGCATACAATGTGCCAGGAGCCACCTCCTGGTCTTTCATACATATTGCCTAGAGCTAACCCCCGGGTCTTCCTACCATACATAATAACATACGGTGTGCCTAGAGCCACATCCTGGTCTTTCAGGCACTTATGCCGACCCATTTAGTTTATGTATGATAGGAAGACCCGGGGGTTAGCCCTAGGCATTATGTTCTTGGATGGCCCATTAATAACCCAATTACCAAAGCCCAATAGAAAGTCCCAAGCAAGATTAGGGTTTCACATAAATTAACAATTAGTGTTAAATGTTTCTCACTAAACCCATTAAGGACTTAATCCATTAAGGACTTAATCCATTAAGTCCATCACTCTACTAGATAAGTCATATGGACTAGAATATGTTGATGGGCTTATGAGGGTTTGGGCCCAATTTGGAAAATTAGGCCATAGTTTGGGCCATTATAATTATGAGATATTGGACCATTAGAAATGCCAAGAGTTTGGACTAGAATAATGGGATGGGCCTTAAGTAAAGACCATGTAGAGGTCTTTGCCCAATTTGGAAAATTGGGCCATATGTTGGGCTTTGGCCTATTTCTTGACTTTTGGGCCTTGGGCTTGGAACCCAATTATTAATTGGGTATTGTTTGATGTTGATAGTTCGGGAATCTGTCAACCAGCAAATAGAGTTTTATCTGCAGGACTTCAGCAGTGTCATGTGAGTTTTCCTCACGATACTCAAGGGTCTAAGGCACCAAGGTCGTCCCTTTTGGATTGCTATCCTGATATGTTATATGCTCGAGTATTGTATGATCTGTTAGATCAGTATCCTAGTATATAGGATGTTATATGTTGTTATGATCCGTTAGATCAATATCCTGGTAGATAGGATGCTATATGTTGCTATGATCCGTTAGATCGGTATCTTGGTATATAGGATGTTACTATGTTGTTATGATCTGTTAGACCGGTTTGTCTGTCTATAGACTGTTACGTGATTAGCTGATATATGTGCACATGTTTGACTAGTGGTTGAGGCTTATTTGCTTTGTGCGAGAGCCAACAGACCTGGGCATTCCAACCCGATGGTTGTGGGCCGTGAGTATTCCATCCCGAGGATGATTGGACTCATAGCATGTGGGCATTCCAACCTGATGGTTGTGGGCCGAGGGTATTCCATCCCGAGGATGACTGGACCCGTTATATATATATATATATATATATATATATATATATATATATATATATATATATATATATATATATTGGCATTCCAACTTGGGGTATTCCATCCAGATGGATGACTGGACCCAGAGGTTGATTGGGCCTGGGGTATACCAACCCGATGGTTGATTGGACCCGACATATTTGTCATTGTATACGGTGAGACTGGGTTGCTTCGTGCGACAGCCAACATGCCTGGGGTATTCCATCCCAATGGATGATTGGACCCATAGTATGTTGGCATTCCAACCCGATGGTTGAGGGCCTGGGGTATTCCAACCCAATAGTTGGTTGGACCCATAGTATGTTGTTTGTGATTATATGTGCATTATTGTGTGTATGAGTATTTTGGGGGAACTCACTAAGCTTTGTGCTTACGGTTTCTAATTATTGTTTCAGGTGTTTCAGATGACTCGGCAAGGCGAAGGCATGACCATACACATCCTCGTAATTTATATTTATGGTTTCTGGGATACTCTAATATTAAATTATTTTGAAAACGTTTTGTAATAATTAATGATTTTTGGATGTTTGAAAAAGTTTTAAATTGGCTTGATTTGTTTTCTAGGTGTTACATTAATGCATAAAATTCACAACATAATACAATCAATTATACAATAAATCATAAATTCAAATAAGTCAAACTCAAACTCTAACACCACCAGCAACTACACACATCACCACCAACTACATGTGCTACTTTCGCAACCATCATTCCTTCCAAATTAGATATATATATATATATATATATATATATATATATATATATATATATATATATATATACAAAAAAAAAAAAAATCTTGGATTCATAGGTTAATTATTATATTCACGGTTTAATAAACCATTTAATTTAATAATTAAGAGTTTAATGCAAAATAATTATAAAAACTAATATATTCTTACATATTTATACAACACAAAAATAAATATATTCACAAAAATTAATACAAACATTCATGCATAATTAGTCATATTTTAACACAAAATTTATAAAAAAATTGATAGTTTAATACATTTAATTCACAACTTAATACATTCAATTCATATTTTACTTTTAGAATACAAAATTGACAGGTTAATATAATAAATTCATATTTTAATGCCCAAAAGTTATATATTGACAATTATTTTTTCAAATTAAAACTTACATTTGTATCTTCATATTTATAGACTAGTGCTTCTTTTAAAGTTTATTTACAAAAATATTTACTATTTAATGTTTACATACTTTATTCAAAATTATATAAAAACATAATAAATCATGCATTCACAACTTAAAACTTAAGTTTTTCATTCAAGCAGTCAGTTATATGTAGAAAAATGCATTAACAACTTAAAACTTATAAAAAGCTTATGCATTCACAACTTAAAGTTTATGTATTTCATTGGAACAATCAAATATGTATAAAAATAATGTTGTCGCAACTTAAAACTTATAAAAAAACATATATTCACCGGTTTAAACTTATAAAATTAATATGTTCACAATTTAGACGTATATTTTCTTGCTAATAACTGTTAAAACTAACAATAACATAACTAAACAATAAATGAGACATTAAAACATTACAACTCATAATTTTAAATCCCTAAATTAATATTATTGAGAAAATACTAGCATAATAAAATAAAAAACATAATAAAATAATGTATTCACAACATTTACAGTTTAAAACTTATGTTTTTCATTGAAGCATTTAGATACGTATAAAAAATCATACATTCACAACTTAAAACATATAAAAATCATCCATTCAAAGCTTATGTCTATCATTGAAATAATCATATTTGTATAAAAATCATGCATTCACAGCTTAAAACTTATAAAACATCATGTATTTGTAATTTAAAACATATAAAAATCATGCATTCACAACTTTTAACCTATAAAATTTATGTATTCACAACTTAAAGCTTATATTTTCTTATTAATAACAGTTAAAACTAACATTAACATAACTAAACAACAACTGAAACATTAAAATGTTTCAATCACAACTTAAAAGACCTATTTTTTTTTTCCTTTTTTGAGAAAATACTAACGTAATAACACACATTCTAAACTCAATTCATAATATAAAAACCATAAAGCTTAAGCTATGAATACCAATTTTAGGTAAATATTATAACAAATAAAAAATAAACTTTGATTCACAACTTAATAATAGCGGATTTATAACTTAATATTTTTGCAAATATTATAACAAATAAAAAAAGCTTGGAGTCATAACTTAATAGAAGTGGATTTACAACTCAGTAATAGTGAATTCACAATTTAATATCAGTTAATCAAATAATAACAATAGTAAAGAACAAAAGAGAAATTAAAACATTAAATTCATAGCTTAACACAAGAAAAAAATAAAGATCTTAAGAGTGAACCTCACGCACATATTTCTCATTTGCCGCTCTAACGCTGCAGCGTACCGGCAGCAGCGAGATATGCCTAATCATAAATGATTATATGACAGAGATGTATAATCATATATGAATATACGTGTTTATACGTATATGCCTAATTAAAAATGATTATACATGTATGTTTGTTCACAGACTGAATAATCATATATGATTATGACAGTTTGTAGTAGAAGAGATGGTGGTGACAAAGATGACGGTGATATAAGTGACGAATGTGACAGTGGTGGGGTCGGCTAGTGTGAGAGGTGGTGGTAGTGTTGGTGGTGGCAGTTGTGGTGGTGGGGATGTGGCGGGGGAGAAAGGAACGGGAGACACTTTATAATCATTTATGATTATAACAGACATGTCGTGCTGGTACGCCGGAGAGCTAGAGCAGCAGATGTGAAAGATGTGGCTGATGTTGAATTTCAAGATCTATATTTTATTTTTAATCT
Organism: Lactuca serriola; assembly: GCF_051521515.1. Classification (NCBI taxonomy): domain Eukaryota; kingdom Viridiplantae; phylum Streptophyta; class Magnoliopsida; order Asterales; family Asteraceae; genus Lactuca; species Lactuca serriola. Next base: position 333,535,476 of record NC_136412.1, read on the forward strand.
CAACAGAATCTCTCTCTCTCTCTCTCTCTCTCTCTATATATATATATATATATATATATATATATATATATATATATATAATTTACGATTAGAAATAATTTCATTCATAAGATTTTAACAAGATAAAAAAAAATTGTGTCACATCGAAGTGTAAAAATGGAGTTGTCCTTGAACGAAGCCCATGTGCGATTGACCATCCCTACCCACCTTCCTTCGCATTAAAGATTCCCACATTTGGCAAGGGTGAAAACAATAATGCCAAGGTACATGCTCTTGTTAAACCCTTCTAAATTGCTTGTATATTGATACAAGCAGTCACTTACTAATTAAAAGGAATTCACATAGATTATAATTATGGTGCAAGTTAATTAGCATTGAAGACATAGCATAAACCCTATTTGGCATGTTAAAACGTTAATTTTAGCTTTTTTATTGATGTATATTTGATAATGTTGAGTAGTTTTTAGAACAAAATATCATGGTAACTAATATGACATTTTTGTTTTTCAAGGCTCAAATAACTTGGACCAGATTTAAATGAAACATAACATGCCACATTTAAAAAAAAAAAACCGTTTTTCACATGCAATAGCTTGAAATTGTCATATTTTATGGCATTCGGCCCAATTTGATTGGTGGTTGTATTTTGGTATTTTGCACGATTGTAAAGTCTTATAATAATATAATGTAAATCAGCAGTTTATTTGTGGGTCAAAGTTCCAATATGGCAGTCGTCCTCTCTTGGGTGGTTGTCTGTCATTTTGTGTTTAGAAACATTTGACCACATAAAGGCATTGCTTTGAGGTTCTAAGTTAAGTTCTTTTTTAGTTTTTAAATTAGTTATTGTGGAAGAGGACAATAAGTAAATGTAAAAATTAGTCTAATTCACCGTACACAAATGTTTTTTTAGTAAAATAAAATGAAAACTTGATTTTGGAAAAATAGGGAAAATGACTCAGAAAGTAATTAACTATTGATTTTATTCATATTTGGTCATTTTTCTTTTATTATACGAAATATATCATCAAATTTGTTGTTTGTGTTCATTATAACCCTTTTGACCGTCCATCATCTGTGATAGCCGGTTAAAAAAGTTATGTTGAACACAAATAATAAGTTCAATGATATATTGTATACAAAAAAGGAAAGAGACCAAATCTAAACAAAATCAACAGTTAGGCGTCATCCTGAGTCCTTTTGCCAAATAATAAATATGATTTTAGAAAAAAATCAATGTTTTATAACTATCATTGTAAAGTTACCATGCACTAATACATGAGAAATCTAGTGAAAAGTCCATACGTTAAAGCTTTATAATTGATTTAGATGTTATCTTTTTTTTTAGTCAACTAATTCTTAAAAACCGACAAATATATTCATCCTGAGTCCTTTTGCCAAATAATAAATATGATTTTTTAAAAAAAATCAATGTTTTATAACTACCATTGTAAAGTTACCATGCATTAATACATGAGAAATCTAGTGAAAAGTTCATACGTTAAAGCTTTATAATTGATTTAGATGTTATCTTTTTTTTAGTCAATTAATTCTTAAAAACCAATAAATATATTCATTTAAACCATTTTACCCAATCATTGGCTCATTTAATTTTCAAAAATTACATTTCTGGCCTAGATTTTGAAATCTACTATTTGATGTAAAATTTACATTTTTTGCCCAGATTTCAAATTTTATTACAAATTTGATCAGAAATTTACACTTTTGGCCTAATTTTCAAAATTTTGTTAATAATTCATCATAAATTTTTCAAAATTTTGTTTCAAATATGTTTTTTTTTCTTTATAAAATCATATTTATAAAAAAATATAAATTTTCACAATAAAAAACCTTCTTTTTTCTGAATAAAAACTTTTTTTCAAAACATTTTTTATGTGCACAAATAGTTGTTATATATATATATATATATATATATATATATATATATATATATATATATATATATATATATATATATATATAAACATGTTTCAATATATTTTTTCAATAAAAAATATATACAAACACGCGTTTCATTAATTATATACAAACATGTTTTTTATAAAAAAATATATAGAAACACATATTTTTATTAAAATGTATACGAACATATTTTTACAAAAATAATATATACAACACATATTTCATAATAACATATTTGTATATATTTATGTATTTATATGCACATAATTGATGTTGTATCCATTTTTTTTAAAAACATGTTTGTATATAGTTTTATAAAACACGTGTTTGTGTACAATTTTTTTTTTATAAAAAATGAGTTTGTATACAAATGTATTTATTATAAAATAGGGGTTTATAAAAAATACATACATATATATATATATATATATATATATATATATATATATATATATATATATATATATATGTCTGTATTTTTTATAAACCCCTATTTTATAATAAATACATTTGTATACAAACTCGTTTTTTTATAAAAAAAAAATGTACACAAACACGATGTAACGACATAAATTTTCAAAACAATTTTTCATTTTTCAAATAACATAATTATCATTTAAACATTCTCAAATCTCATGTTTAACAATTGTCATCAAATAAAACATATACCAAGATCACAAATAAAATCATCGGTCTGTGTGTACGGATCATGTCGGCGCCTTCCCGCGATCGTCACTAGTACCTGAAACACATAACACTGTAAGCATAAATGCTTAGTGAGTTCCCCAAAATACCACATACAACACATATTAGCCACTCGAGGCTATAGCTCTGTATGACCCTCTGGTCAAAGTGTCTTAATGGGACCCTCCAGTCCCGTAACTCTGTGGACCCTCTGGTCCTAACTCTGTGGACCTTTCGGTCCTAACTCTATAAACTCTGAATCACACATAGCACAAAATCACATATATATCACATCATATCATAGCATACAACATACTTTGGCACATTACTCTAATTACCACTCTAGGTAAAGTATAGTGAGAAGACTCACCTCGGGTAACTCGATAAATCTCGAACTCGGTAATACGGGTCTAGCCTCCGCCTAATCACATGGAACAATTACTCTAATCAATATAACTCTCAAATGCTAGACTAATCCCTCTCTAAGTTCTCTCAGAAGGGTAAAATACCATTTTACCCCTCTTATGGCTCAAACATCCAACCATTGACTAAACCCTAAAAGTCAACCAAAAGTCAACTCTCCGGGTTACGCTACGCGTACCAAAATTATACGCTGGGCATACCCGGCAACTCACAAAACTGGGGAACACGACCCCTACGCTGCGCGTATTGGGATTACGCCCCGCGTAACTCCCAATTTCATACTCCTTTGATTTTGGGTCTTAAACGGTTAAGACCCTCGACTAACTTTCAGATCTGACTGTCCTTAAGCCTCTTATTCCATAAAGTTGGAACCTTTAAGCCTTTGCATGGCTTTAAAGGTCACTAATCACTCTAACACGTTTCCTCTTTCCTCATAAATCCTAGATCTCATGCATGGCTTAATATCCACGTCCAAGATTGGATTTTTATGAACTGACAACTCATAATACTCTGAAATATAGTAGATCTAAGCTTATAGAGACCTTTTGCTCATAATGTCTCCACCTTGGGACCAAAAACCCTAAAAATTGGTCCATGAAGCACAAAACAATAATAACAAGGAAAATTCTGAGCTTTTTACCTCCAAGTGAAGCTCCTCCCTCTGTAGAACTCAGATCCAAGCTTGCACTCCCACTTCTAGCCTCCACAAGAACCTCCTATTCTTCTTCACTAACACACAAAGACACTTTTTGGCTCAAGAACACTCACACACTAGCTTGGGACGATAATATTGCTATTTTAGGGTTTTTCTCTGAGGAATGGTGGCTGGGAACAAGTCCAACACCTTCTTTTTATAGTCCACAAGTCACAATTAGGGTTTGCATCTGGGCCCGCTACGCCCAGCATACCTAGGCGAGTCAGCGTCCAACTTAAGCGCATGAGTACATGCAGCGTACTCTTCAGTACGGCCAACGTAATCATTTGCCATAATTTTCTTTTAAGGGATAAACTTGACAACGTACTCATGTCGTAAACAACTCCGGATGTTGCTCCCGCATCTCCAACTCCGGCTCCCAAGTCAGCTCGGACCCTCTCCGGTGTTGCCACTGGACCTGAACCAGGGGCACCTCCTTGTTCCTCAGAACGTTGTTCCTCTGATCCAAAATCGCGACTGGCCTCTCAACGTAATTCAGGCTCGCATCCACCTGAATGTCCTCTAGCGGTACAACTGCATTCTCGTCGGCAATACACTTCCTCAACTGAGACACGTGGAAGGTATCATGAATCTGGCTCAGCTCCGCAGGTAGCTCCAAACGGTATGCTACCCTGCCCACCCTAGCGGTCACCCTGAAAGGACCAATGTATCGGGGCCCCAATTTTCCCCTCTTCCTGAATCGGATCACTCCTTTCCAAGGTGATACCTTCAAGAGCACGGAATCTCCAACCTGAAACTCGACCTCGGATTGTCGCCTATCCACGTAACTCTTCTGGCGACTCTGAGCTGTCAACAACCTCTATTTGACTTGTTGTATCTGCTCTGTCGTCTGAAGCACTATCTCAGTGCTGCTAGAGATGGCAAAAAAACCCATACCCAACGGGTACTCGAAACCCTAACCCGAGTTGACCGGGTAAATCCCCGAGTTGACCGGGGATGGGTATACCCCAAATATAAAAAGCGGGGATGGGGATGGGGATGGTTCTACCTGTCGGGTACCCATACCTGTACCCGAAACCGGCCCCGATGGGTACCCGATATATATATATATATATATATATATATATATATATATATATATATATATATAGTATTAATTATGTTTTTATTTTTAATAATGCATAATCAAATGTTCAGTAGACAAAATAAGGTTTTCTAACAATCAAACGTATAGTTTTGGGAAGACTTTTTATGTCTGTTTTTGCAAATAATGATTTAATTTGTAACATCGAATGTTATTTTTCGTGTTTGAAGACATTCAGTGATTATAGTGTTTTATATTAGTTCTGATAGTTTTTGTTTTGTTGGTTCATATAGAATTATGAGTTATTTTTCATAAAAGTTCAAAACTTTGTAACGGGGAAAAATCCCCGATTACCCATTGGGGATCCCCGATACCCATCGGAGATATGGATGGGGATGGGGTCGGGTATGGGGATGGGTATGGGGATTCGGGTATGGGGATGGGGAACACGAAACCCGATATACCCGTACCCATTGCCATCCCTAAGTGCTGCCCATCACTCGTTGCCCTACCTCTCCCCAGCAAATGGGTGTCCGACACCTCCTCCCATACAACAACTCAAAGGGAGGCATACCAATACTCGACTGGTGGCTGTTGTTATAGGAGAACTCAGCCAAAGGCAGTTACGTGTCCCAACTTCCTCCGAAGTCCAACACACAGGCTCGGAGCATGTCCTCGAGCGTCTAAATCGTCTGCTCACTCTGTCCATTTGTCTGCGGGTGGTAAGCAGTACTGAAATGCAGCCTCGTGCCTAACTCTTCATGGAACTTCTTCCAGAACCTGGAAGTGAAACGTACATCTCGATTTGACACAATCGAGATCGGCACTCCATGTTGCGATACCACCTCTCTCACATACAACTCTGCCAGCATCTCAGCAGAAGAGCTCTCACTGATAGCCAGAAAGTGAGCGCTCTTCGTTAGCCGGTCGACGATCACCCAAATTGCATCGACACCCCTCGCAGTCCTCGGCAATTTGGTGATAAAATCCATAGAAATATGTTCCCACTTCCATTGGGGAATCTCAAGTGGCTGCAACGTGCCATTCAGACGCTGGTGCTCGGCCTTTACCTTGCGACAGGTCAAGCACCTCTCAACGAACCACGTAACATCCCTCTTCATACATGGCCACCAATAGTCTCTCTTCAGATCCAAATACATCTTAGTGGCCCCAGGATGGATCGAGAACCTCGATCTATGCGCCTCCTCCATCAATATGGTACGTGCCCCGCCCACGAACGACACCCAAATCCGACCCTGAAAGGTCATAAGCCCGCGACTATCCGTAACGAACTCAAATATCTGCCCGATCACCCGCTCTCTCTTGCGGTTCTCCGGTCTCACAGCCTCTGCCTGGGCCCCTCGAATGGTATCCAACACCGGAGTCATCATTGTCAATCTCAAACAAACGTCTCGTATTGGGGCACTCTCTGCCTTATTGTCACACCCCCGAACCAGACGGCGGAAACGTCCGGGGGCTTGTGCGTGACTTCATCTTGAAATATCATTACAGTGAATATAAATGAAACATAACATCATCATCATCACACATGTAATATTACAACATTCATTGTTTACATCGAGTATTGTATTTGAATATTACATGCCAAAATAGTAAGAGTATGATGAAACAAAATATCACACAATATCCATTAGTTTGTTTCGTTCATCCTGCTTCAACAGTTTCCTGAGAATACAAGTTATTTTGAAAACGCTCAACATAAAAATGTTGGTGAGTTCATAAGCATGTTTGTGAAAATGATTTGTATAACTTTGAAAACCACCAGAAAATCCGATATTTTCTGAAAAACTGTTTAGTGTGTTTGTGTTAGATCTCGTATAAATGCATGTATGTTATTATTTATTTGACTAAAAAGGTAAAGAGAATGTCGAGAGAATGTAAGAGCATATAAAGAGAATGTTCCCAAACAACCCGATGTTGCCTAAAAAAAGAGTCTTCCGTAAACTTCATAACGTTAATTCCTCTAACGAGCCGTCATAACCATACTAAATAATGACAATTTCGCCTGTCTTGGCGTCGTTGGACGCCGGTTTTGACTTTGAGTATAAGGTTTTCGTCACCCTAGGCTGAGTAAGTCTAACTGTAGCGAACAACTGAGGTGTGGGGTGTCATCTCCGTATAGATCTATACACAAATCCCTGTTCTCCCTCCAAGAGACTCTGGTTATAACTACAGGCTACGATCATACACTTAATAGGTGCCAACCGACAAAAACTCGCTAGATCCTTAATCGAATTTACGCGAAGGAAAATGTATAAACTCATTCCAGGACCAATGATCCATGTAAGTGAACCACTAAGGCATCGCTAAACATGTAAATCATTTCAAGACCCAAATAGAATGAGATTATATAACATGGGCCCGAAATATATATATGAAAGGACAACTAAGGCCCATTTCACATGTAAGCTATTTACAGGCCCAAACAGCACACAAATAGTATCCAAGGTCCGTCGTACATGTTAATGGGTCAATGAGGCCCAATAAACATATAAATAGTATACATGACCTATCACACATAAAAATGGGTCACGAAGGCCCAATAACCTAGAGAATGATCAAATTAAATCCGTTTGTTGATTTATCATTGGTTTTAGTTCAAGTATTCACTAAAATAGCATAGAAAGAAGAACGCATATAAAACCCATTCTCAGGCCCAATAAACATGTAAGTGAACCACTAAGGCCCACTATACGTGTCTATTATTTCCAGGCTCAAAAGGAATGTGGATGTCTATCCTAAGCCCAATATACATGTAAAAGGACACTAAGGCCCACTAAACATGTATATTATTTCCAGGCCCAATAAGGATATGAATACCGTTTTTAACCCGTTTGTTATTTTTTTTGTTTATTTTATCTTGATTATTTACAAAGTTGATATAAAAAGCCCACTTTTTGTAAAAATGACGTTCTTGGCCCAATAAGCCAAAAATTTAGGATTAAGGCCCAATTTTGTAAGAATAACACTTTAGTCTCCATTTTGTTCAAAACTTGTTTTGATAACTATTTTGTAGTAAAAATAACATTTTAAAACCCATTTTTGTTAAAAATAACATTCTTGGCTTGATTTTTGTAAAAATACACATTTTTCTGATTTTTGAACTTTTCCGACCTAGTTGTTTGAAAAATTGTAGAAAAATCATCGTAAGTTGAAATTCGGATCCGTAAGCTCTCAAAGTTTAGAAATATTGTCTACTTTGTTCAAAAATTTTCTCATAATTTTTAAATGCTTCTAACAAGTGTGAAATTGCTCATCTTCACACGTTGGTCCGAAATTATTTCAAATATGATAGGCAGTTTTGTAAAATTCGCCAAAAATTGTAGAAAAATCGTATGAAAACGTACGAGTAGTCATTTAAAGCTATAAATCAGAACTTTATCCATGTAAAACATTTTTGAAAAATACTTCCATTTGGATGGTCAAAACAATCCGAGATTGGACCAAAACTTTTCTGTCAAGAGCTGTTTTGTGAGTTTGGTTTGTAAATCTTTGAACACAACACTTATTTTTGCTATATAAAGTATACAAATCCCAGATCTACATGTTTACATGTAATACTTGTGATAAATCATACTTTTATCAAGATTCATATGAAGATCCTAGTGATAAACTTCAAGTTTCTTAACATATTTCTAGATTAGTGAAGTAATCAACACATAATCACCAAATGTTTCAAAGCATCACACATAATCATGCATATACACATAGATCTACACAAATAAACTTGTATTCTCCCCCAAAAATAAGTAAACACCAAAAACAAGGGGGTATGAACTCACCTTGCTTGTTGATTTCGGTTTTAGTGAAGAAAAGAAGAAGCTTTCGGCTCTTGCAAGCTTCCCATGAGTAGATCTCGAGTTCTATGGAGTTCTAGGGTATGGATCATGAAATGATGTAGGTTAAGAAGAGATTTTGATGGAATCTTGAAGTTAAAACATAGATCTAAGTAAGTACTTACCAAAGATGATGATTTAGATGAAGATCCCCTTGAGAGCACCCAAGACCTCGAAATTTTGATAGGTGAAAGATGAGTTTTTGAGATGATTTTTGAGAGGGTTTGAAAGTGGAGTGTGTGTGTGTGTGTGTGTGTTCCTTTGGCCGAGAGAATAAGAGGGGAGAGAGAGATATAGAGTTTGATTAATGGTGGGGGAAAGAGGTGCATGGATACATGCACTCTTGCATGGATATCCAACAAATAAAGTTTAGGTGTCATGTGTTAGGCAAATCCTCATTTTCCATATATATTTTTTTCTTTCTTGGGCCGAGAATGGGCCTAATGGAGTGAAGGAAAATGATGTTGGGCTCACTCTCTTGGCTTTATTCGAATTTCCTAGGTCCAATAATGTTTTTCGGCCCATTATGGTATAAAAGAATGGTTTTATGGTCCATTAAGGCTAAGTAATTTATTTATGGCCCAATAAGGCCCATTAGGGTTAGAATGAATCACTCTACGCCCAAATGGCCCAAAATGTTATAGATTGATGAATTGATGATTTATTGGTCCCTTAGGCCCAATAAGAGAATCCTAGTCCACAATGAACTTGAGTCGGGATTTCTAGGGTTTCTAACCCTTATTTCAACATATGAGGTATATTTGGATGAGAATGAAGTATAGTATTCACTTAGAGCACAAGTTATTACACTAGGTGAATGATTGCATGAGAGTAGAATTTCCTAGCAAAATTGCTAGTTGTGACACTTATGGCCCAAGGCATCGGCTACCACGTTAGCCTTGCCCGGGTGGTACACGATCTCACAATCATAATCCTTTACCACATCCAACCATCTCCTCTGACGCATATTTAGGTTGGGCTGATCCATCAAATACTTCAAGCTCTTGTGATCTGTGTATATAGTACACCGAACCCCATACAAATAGTGACACCAGATATTGAGGGCGAACACCACGGCCCCCAACTCCAAATCGTGGGTGGGATATCTCACATCGTGAGGCTTTAGCTGCCTCGATGCGTACGCTATCACATGCCCTCTCTGCATAAGCACTACACCCAAATCCAATATCGATGCGTCACAATACACCACAAAATCCTCCATCCCCTCCGGAAGGGCTAACACCGGGGCCTCGCATAATCTTTAGCGAAGAGCCTCAAATGAGGCCTGCTGCTCTGGACCCCATCTGAAAGTCACGCCCTTACAGGTCAAACTGGTGAGAGGAATGGCAATCTTGGAGAAATCCCTGATAAACCTCCGATAATAGCCGGCCAACCCTAGAAAACTCCTAATCTCAGTGGGGGATCTCGGCACCTCCCAATTCATCACCGCCTCAATCTTGGTCGGGTCAACCAATATCTCATTCTGATTAACGAGATGCCCTAAGAACTGGACCTCTCGTAACCAAAAATCACACTTGGAGAATTTGGCGTAAAGCCTCTCCGATCTCAAAACTCCAAGGATCTCTCTTAAATGCTCCTCATGCTGCTCTCTGGATCTTGAGTACACCAATATATCGTCGACGAACACGATCACTGAACGATCCAACATCAGCCTGCAGACCCGGTTCATGAGATCCATGAATGTTGTCGGTGCATTGGTGAGCCCAAAAGGCATCACCACGAACTCGTAATGCCGATAACGAGTTTGGAATGCCGTCTTCTGGATATCCTCATCCCGCACCCTCATCTGATGATATCCATACCTCAAATCAATCTTGGAGAACCAAGACGCTCCCTGCAACTGATCGAACAGATCATCGGTCCTCGGTAAGGGATAACGGTTCTTGACTGTCAACTTTTTTCAACTCCTGGTAATCAATGCACATCCGGTGTGAACCATCCTTTTTCTTGACAAAAAGGATCGGCGCTCCCCACGGCGAGCTACTCAATCGAATAAACCCCTTCCCCAGCAGCTCCTGAAGCTGTGAGGATAACTCATGCATCTCTGGCGGCGCAAGGCGATAGGGTACCTTGGCAATAGGCGTCGCTCCCGGAACTAAATCGATACGAAACTCCATCTGCCTCTCGGGAGGCACACCTGGCAATTCCTCGGGGAAAACGTCCGGGGACTATCACACTATCAGTACATCACCAACCGAACTCGGCCTCTCTGCGGCCACTCGTGTGTCCATCACATATTCCACAAACCCACTACAACCCTGCTGAAGACTCTGCCTCGCTCTAGCAGGAGAACAAAACACTGACTCAGAACGGGTACCCTTGCCGTACACCGTAAGCACTCCCCCACTAGGGTCTCGTATGGTCACCAACTGTCACTCGCAGTCGATGACCGCTCCGAATCTACTCAACCAGTCCATGCCCACGATGACACAGACATCCCCCATCGCAATCGGGACCAGATCTATCGGGAACTCAACACTGAAGATCTCGAGTACACATCCTCGAATCACCTCAGTAACATATACCGCTTGCTCGTCAGCTATGGAAACTCGAAGAGGTCGTCTCAACGCCTTTCGACAGATACTGATATGCTGACTAAAGGCTAACGACACAAAAGATCAACTCGCACCCGAGTCAAATAACACCAAGGCAGCTACAGAACTCACAAGAAATGTACCTACGCATATCATAATATAAGCATAATATCTCAAACTCAAAATAAATAGATGAAAGAATACATAGCAGCCACAACATCGGGCACTGCACGGACCTCCTCCTCTGTCAACTGGAAGGCTCTCCCGCGAGCCTTTGGTGCCTCGGCCTTCACTGGCCGACTCTCAGTAGCTCGTACGGCAGCAGGGGCAGATCTTGCGGTGCTCCCTGTGCTGACCCTCGCAGCTGTGGACACTCGGCCTTTCGATGGCCAGTCTGGTTGCAGTGGAAGCACACTGCAAATCCTTTGGGGCAATCCTTAGCTATGTGCCCCTCCTTGTCACACTTGTAGCAAGACCCTGCTCGACAAATCCCCTCGTGGCTCTTGCCGCACTTGCCACAAGTGCGGCCCTTCTGGTTCCCTTATCTCGAATCGGTGGGCTTTGCCCGCTTGGTTGCTGGCTGGGACTGTGTCGGTCGCCTATCCCTCCCCTGAGACTCCGGCCTGAGTCTCGAGCTCAATCTACCTCTTCTGAGCATTTCCCTGAAGCTCGGCAAATGTCCGGTACGTTGAGTTCGCCACGAACTCGCAAATGTCTCTCCTCATAATACTCAGATATCGACTCATGCGTGCCTGCTCCGTAGACACATGCTCAGGACAAAACATCGCCCTCTCGTGAAACATCCTGGTGATCGTAGTAACATACTCAGTACCCTTCTTGAGGGTCAAGAACTCCTGGGCCAACCGTTCCCTTTCCACTAGGGGAACGTACTTATCTCAGAACATAGCGGTGAACCTCTCCCAGGTCATCGTGACAAGCTCTGCAGAAGTGAAGTGCGCTGTCACGAACTTCCACCAGTCCTTCGCTCCCAAGCGAAGCTGGTTCAGAACGAACCGTACCCTCAGATGCTCGGGACATGAACATGTGTAGAAGCACCCCTCAATGTCAGAGATCCATCTCATCGCAACTATCGGATCCTGAGTCCCATCAAACTTTGGTGGCTTCATGTTGCTGAACTCTCGGAACAGCAACGAGTCACCCCCTTGCGGCCTGGCAGCAGCGACGGCTGCGGTGACCGCAACAACAACAGCATCAGTAAGAGCGGCGTACCGCTCATCAAATGTATCAATCAGCATGGTCTTGATAGACCCAAACATCTCCGGTATCTCAGCTCGGATGGCCGTAACCACCTCCTCATGAATCAACCTGCGAATCTCCTCATCACTAACACCGCTGCTCTCAAGTGCGTGGCGTATCCCAACCATGATGTCTCTCTGAAATACAACATAAAATATCAGAGACCCGCTTGAGTATACTCACACTAGATCACTCAACCCTACTTGTTCTTTAGTACCCTAATGATTCTTACTTGGGCTGTGCACTGATCCGATGTCTTCCGTAGTACGGGCCTAATACTACCATCCACACCGCATCAACATTCACCCCAAGTCCTCCTCCTAGGATCCCAGATCACAAGTACTCTAATCTCGCTATTCATTGGCTACTCTCCAGTAGACCTCTCATAAGCTCCTCGCTGCTAAATACTCACTCTCAAGCATCTCACTATAGCAGTAATCTCCTAGGCTAAGGCATCACAAATCAGGCCACTCTAGTCCTAATTTGAGTACCTAGCCTACTCTAGCATGCATAACATATCATATCGTATCTCATAACACATAATGTAAGGGTATTTTGGGAAATAACCGTTCGGGCGCTGGCTGACCGTACACACTGCTCTGCTCTGCTCGTTTCAAAACCTTTTACTCTTTTTAGAAAAATTGTTTTATTGTGAAAAATTCTTCAAATCCTTAGTTTGAGTTCATATACGCCCGAAGATGTATCCGAATCCCACAAAGCAAGGCTCTGATACCAACTTGTAACGACGTAAATTTTCAAAACAATTTTTCATTTTTCAAACAACATAATTATCATTTAAACATTCTCAAATATCATGTTCAACAATTGTCATCAAATAAAACATATCCCAAGATCACAAATAAAATCCTCGGTCTGCGCGTACGGATCATGCCGACGTCTTCTCGCGATCGTCACTAGTAACTGAAACACATAACACATAACACTGTACGCATAAATGCTTAGTGAGTTCCCCAAAATACCACATACAACACATATTATCCACTCGAGGCTATAGCTCTGTATGAACCTCTAGTCAAAGTGTCTCAGTGGGACCCTCCAGTCCCGTAACTCTGTGGACCCTCTGGTCCTAACTCTGTGGACCTTTCGGTCCTAACTCTATAAACTCTGAATCACACATAGCACAAAATCACATATATATATCACATCATATCATAGCATACAATATACTTTGGCACATTACTCTAATTACCACTCTAGGTAAAGTATAGTGAGAAGACTCACCTCGGGTAACTCGATAAATCTCGAACTCGGTAATACGGGTCTAGCCTCCGCCTAATCACATGGAACAATTACTCTAATCAATATAACTCTCAAAGGCTAGACTAATCCCTCTCTAAGTTCTCTCAGAAGGGTAAAATACCATTTTACCCCTCTTATGGCTCAAACATCCAACCATTGACTAAACCCTAAAAGTCAACCAAAAGTCAACTCTCCGGGTTACGCTACGCGTACCAAAATTATACGCTGGGCATACCCGGCAACTCACAAAATTGGGGAACACGACCCCTACGCTGCGCGTATTGGGATTACGCCCCGCGTAACTCCCAATTTCATACTCCTTTGATTTTGGGTCTTAAACGGTTAAGACCCTCGACCAACTTTCAGATCTGACTGTCCTTAAGCCTCTTATTCCATAAAGTTGGAACCTTTAAGCCTTTGCATGGCTTTAAAGGTCACTAATCACTCTAACACGTTTCCTCTTTCCTCATAAATCCTAGATCTCATGCATGGCTTAATATCCACGTCCAAGATTGGATTTTTATGAACTGACAACTCATAATACTCTGAAATATAGTAGATCTAAGCTTATGGAGACCTTTTGCTCATAATGTCTCCACCTTGGGACCAAAAACCCTAAAAATTAGTCTATGAAGCACAAAACAATAATAACAAGGAAAGCTCTGAGCTTTTTACCTCCAAGTGAAGCTCCTCCCTCTGTAGAACTCAGATCCAAGCTTGCACTCCAACTTCTAGCCTCCACAAGAACCTCCTCTTCTTCTTTACTAACACACAAAGGCACTTTTTAGCTCAAGAACAATCACACACTAGCTTGGGACGATAATATTGCTCTTTTAGGGTTTTTCTCTGAGGAATGGTGGCTGGGAACAAGACCAACACATTCCTTTTATAGTCCACAAGTCACAAATAGGGTTTGCATCTGGGCCCGCTACGCCCGACGTAACCCTGGGTACGCCCAGCATACCTAGGCGAGTCCACGTCCAACTTAAGCGCATCAATACGCGCAGCGTACTCTTCAGTACGCCCAGCGTACTCATTTGCCACAATTTTCTTTTAAGGGCTAAACTTGACAACTTGGGAAAGAAGAAGGGTTTAAGAGATGCACCTGAATTTTGGGATGTTACACACACACACTTATTTGTGTGCATATAAAACATAAATATATACAAATTCATTTATTATGAAAATGTCTTTGTATAAAATTAATTTATAAAAATGTGTTTGTATTCATTTTTTTATAAAAATATGTTTGTTTATATATATATATATATATATATATATATATATATATATATATATATATATATATATATATATAATAAAAAAACATATTTATAAAAAGATTTTATATACAAAAAAGAAGGTTTATTTTTATGTGAAAATATATATTTTTGTATAAATATGAATTTATAAAGAAAAAAACATATTCAAAACAAAATTTTGACAAAAACACGTAAATATGAATATTACTAAGCTTCAGTATTCGTTCGTATTTATAAGTTTATAATAATTATTTTTGGATTCTTCATTAATCCAAAAGAATACCGAGTTCTATGAAAATAATGAATGACCAGGTAAGATCACTTTGGAGGTAGGATCCATTTGGTAAAAAGATGTATTGTTTGGAAAATCCACTTTAAACACTTCAAAGATCTAGCCTACACATCAATCCCTTAAGTAGATTGATCATTATTTTGACTGGAATTACTGATAAATCTTACTTATAGGTTCATAATAACGATTATGAATATAAATATAAGTTACACTTAAAGCATATAAGTATAAATCAACTTGCAGGTTTTCTAGCGAAAGTTCGGAAAGTCGCGGGCATAATTTCGACTCCGAATACTATTTTTTTCGGGCTCTCTGATTCCACAACGCTTTGCTACGAATACTTGAAAACTCCTAAAATTAGGCCTTGAGGTTCAGGAAAAGTTTGAGAGAGATTGGAGAGAAAAATATGAAAAATTGTGTTTGAATAATAACTAATTATTAGTTTATATTTTGTTTTTACTAATGTTAAATAAAAAAGACATGTGTTTGATAGTCATATGTAAAATATAAATGATAAAAAAAATATTTGAAGAAAAGAAACTTATTATAAGCAATTATACATATTCTTACATATGAATTAACTGAATAAAAAATATTTGATATAAATGCTTATGTGGAATATTATGTATTTGACAATACCAAATTGATAAACCACACAATAGCTTTAGGCATGAGTTTTTTTAATTATTATTATTTTTTTATAGTTTAACCACTAAAAATTTATTTTTTAAAATAGTTACATAAAAAGTTTTGAATTCTATAAAAACCAACAATTGGAATTTGATCAATTTAATTATCCTAACTTTTTTATGATATAATTTTAACCATTAAAATTTTAAATTAAAATAAAAGAACAACTTTAACAAGAAAATATTTTTCAATTCCAGGGGTTTTTAGGGGAAATGGTGTCGAGTTCTATCTGTGTTCAAAGCTGTGAAGCCCCTTAATGGAAAACTATGTTGCTAAGGATGTTGTTGTTATCTTTTCGGAAAAGGATCAAACCTTGGTTCGTTGGATGTTATAGCATACTACACTATAGGATGTCATTGTTCGGTGCACCAAACCACCTTTAAAAAGACAAAAAAAAAAAAAAAATTCTGATGCATTTTTGCACATTTGATCGCTAAGAAACTTTTACAATGATTTATCATTCCAAAAAAAGTCTTTTAGAGATTAAACCGAGAAACTTTTCTTGCATAAAAAAGATATTGTAGTTCGGTTTTCTCGGTTTAATCTCTAAAAGACTTTTTTTTGAAGGGTTATGGTGAACGCAAACAACAAGTTCGATGGTATATTGTGTACAAAAAATGACCAGATGATATATTTCGTGTCGAACACTCATAAAACAATTTCGACATATGATTATTCAACCTACTTCTTATTCTCCCGTTCATAACATCATATGATGGAAGCGTCAATTTTGACTTTCAAATAAGCAAGTTTTGACCATCAATTCAATTAACAGGTAGCTTCAATAGAATTCCATTTGACAAGAATTCACACCTTTTCAATTTTCGATAAGCTAAACTTCCACGAACAACAAAAATTTTCAATTTCACTATCACTACTAGAAAACAACCCTTTATTGACGCATAAACAATGACACACGCTGATAGAGGACGTGCATTTGTACGTGTCCTAAAAAATAATGTCAGTTTCGCAAAATTTGAAGGATAGAAGACGCGTATTTGTGTGTGCCCTAAAATTAGTGTCCAATAAAAAAATTACAAAACACGGAAGGCGCTTTTATTTTAAGTATGTCGTCTGCAGATGTCGCTTTATAATTTTTACTCAAACGCGTGTTTCTTATTACACTATTAATTTCTAGGGAAGAACATCTGAACACTCACTCACACGTTACGTGCTCTCTATAATCGATTCGCCGCCGACAACCTCAGGCTCACTTCTTCTCTTTCTCCGACGATCTTAAGTAAAAAGAGAACATTTCAGAGGTTATCATCAGAATAGGAAAGTAGGGAGAAGGAGGGGAGCAGAAAAGTACAAAATCCACTCTCGTCTCACCCCTCTTGTCTCTCTATTTTATTCTCTTATATCTCCTTTCAATCCATGTCTCTGTCCCCACGTTCCTCATCCACATCCACCGCCTCCAACCCTCACTGCTAGAGCCGACAAAGAAGATGAAGAAATGCATTTCCTAACTTCTATCCATTTAGGTGTGAGTTGAGAAAGGCATAAACTAGGGAAAATGAAACGCATTTGGTTCTAATGAGATGCAGGGATACATTGGAAGGTAGTCACATTGGGGTATTACTACAGTGAATTAGATCGATTTGACACAACATCCCAAAATTCTCATGTGAGAGAATCGATGAACTAGGGTTTCTCGTTCACAAAATCTCACCCCACACTCTTATAGTTCTCTATTTTTTGTGACTCGTTTCAAGGAGGCTCTTTTGCTAGTAATGATGACGTCTTTCAGTTGATGTGTATTAATGCTTATTTGAAGAGTAGAAGTGTACACTTCTACTCTTCAATTTAATCATCAATTACTATTCTATTTCTACACTTCTACTCTTCAATTTCATGTTTTTTTTGTTAGTTGTAACTGATTCTTGCTTTAGAAATTTTGAAGTACTCTCAAGGTTTGTCTAATTTGACTTTTTTACATCTTGTATACAGAGATTTGTGAAAGTTTATCTATCCAGTAATGGGAAAGAAAAGAAATAGATGAGGTCAAAGTCAAGATTCTATATACAGAGATTTGTGAAAGTTTATCTATCCAGTAAAAGACGAGATTCAAGATTCTTTAAGTTGGCTTCTCCATTGAAGTGAAGTTTTATTGTTGCTTCTCCTGGAGCTCTTAATAAATAGGCTTTGTTTTTTTTGGGACGCATAGAGAAAACATTATTGTCCTTTACATCAAGACACAGTATAGACCCTGGCCTCTATTATCATACCAACTTTATGCCCATTAGCACTTTCATCAAAATTCAGGGTTGCTGTTCTTTTGTTTGGTTTACCTGGGTATGGGAAGAGGACTGTTGTGAAGCATGTTGCTTCTCAACTTGGGCTGCATGTGGTTGAGTATAGTTGTCATGATTTACTTGCATCTTCAGAGAGGAAGGCTTCTTCCAAGTTGGCTCAAGCTTTTAGTACAGCTCGTAGGTATTTACAACCATTATGATGTGAAGTGATCTACTTTCTTGTTATGTGTTTCATAGTAATAATTAATTCCTGATAATATGTGTATGACTGTGTTTGTGTTATTGCATATATGCACCAACTATTCTTCTGCTATGCCATTTTGATGCTTTCAGCAATTTGAGCTCTAATGATGGTTCACAAAATGATCAAGTTGGTATGAATTCTGAACTTGCATCTGTCATTAGGGAATTCAACGAGCCATTTAGACAAGATGATGATTATGAAGATGAAGAAGAAGAAGCAAAGGTTGATGTTTTGAGATGATGATTTCTGCCATAAAAATATATCAATTATCCATTGGTTGCTTACTGTTTTACTCTCATTATGCAGCATATGAACACGATTAATACACATCCTGTGCTGCTAGTTGCAGCTGCTGATAACTCTGAAGGGTTGCCACCTACAAATAGGCGTTGTTTCAGCCATGAAATAAAAATGGGAGGTTTGACCGAAGACCAGAGAGTGGAAATGCTATCCCAGTCACTTCACCTTATCCCTGAATTGGTTACAGATGTAAGTAAGAATAGTAATAAGAATATTTTATTGTATACATATATTTATCTTAAAATCTAATGAATGATGTATGCTCCTTGCAGACTTGTACATAGGATGTTGTAAAAGATATGGTTGGACAGACTTCTGGTTTCATGCCAAGGGATATTAGGGCTTTAGTTGTTGATGCTAGTTCAAGTTTGATTCCTATTAATGGCAGTAGCTTTGAGAAATTGGGTGACAACAAAGAATTCATGGTCAAAGCTTTGGAGCGGTCAAAGAAAAGGAATGCATTGGCTTTGGGGACTCCCAAGGTGTGTAAAATAAAAAATGGTTGGTGGCATTACTGTTGGAATAGTGTCTAAGCCCGTAACTATATTCGGTATGTACTTGACCCGGTTGGGCATGATCCTTTTGGGTTACCTTCTCCAAAGCAATTTGACAAGGTAATATAAAGAGAAAGATAGAGTATTATGATTTATTAATATATTATAAGAATAATATATTAAAGGAGAAATCATATTTATTTAATTATTATTGGTCATAAATTAATTAAGAATTAGTTTGGTGACCAAAAGAGATTAATTGAATAAAGGGGTATAAACTGTCAAATGTATGATAGTTGAGCTTTGGGTTAAGGAAACCTAATGGGCTTAAGGGGGAACGAAATTATGATGGGTATCCATCATATTTTCATCCAAGGCCTTATTCCAGAAGGTTCCTTGTGCTGCTTAGTGGCTAAGCTGTCCATTAGGGTTTAGACTGAAACCCTAGTAACCTGCAAGTATAAATATGACCCCTAGGTCATTGAATTCGGCTACCACTTGATTCTAAGAGATCCCTAGGCCGATTTCTAGCCTCTCTCTCCCTCTCTCATATTGCTTTCTTGCTTGTGGGGTTTGTGAACCATTAGAGGAGTTGCATTTGTGACTCTAAGCTTAAGAGAAGAAGAAAGAGAAGATCTAAGCCAACAATTGAAGAGGTAAACATCTAGATCTGATTCTATATGTTATTTTTGTTATTTGTATGCTAGATTAGGGTTTCTAAGTCTTGGAATCAAAGCATGTTCAATAGAGAAACCTAGATCCAAGCATTAGGGTTTGTATGAGCACATAGGAATGTTTCTTATGCATAAAACCCATCAGTGGTATCAGAGCTTTGATTGGTTTCAGTTGTATGTGATGCTTAACTGTTTTGTTCGCTAAAAATCGAGTTTTTGGCCTCTACCCGACTCAACTCGGCGAGTTGGCCCTACTCGGCGAGTCCAGGTCTGACTCGGCGAGTCAGTGCGTCAGGCAGAGGGTATTTCGGGTTTTAGCTGCTGTTTTGACTTGGATTTGATGCTTAAATTGTTTTATGAAGTTAAAATCCGAATTTTATCTTAATTAAGTGATTATCCTTGCCAACACAATAGATAATTTCAAATCTTTTAAATATTAGTTGTTTATATGATAAATATGAATTATTTAAAGTTATTTGGTAATTATCTATTGACTAAAATAAGATTAGGTCAAATATAGATAATTATAAAATTAATTGGTTAATTTTAATTATTTTTTATTAGATCCCTTGTGTTTTGAAAAGTTCAATACTTGCCCTCAAGTTTTGAAATTTGAATTTATGATTAAAAGCTTAATTTTGAGTAATTTAAATTTCAAACCCTTAGAATTTTACAAGTTTAAAATTCAACCCTATACTATTATATATTATTACAAGTTTAATTAATATATATATGTATAACTTAAAATGCTAGTCTTACCGTTAGTTGGCCTCATTCACGAAGTCGGTCTATAACGTGGGTATAAGGTTGATGCCTATAAAATGACGCTTAATGGGTGTACACTCACACCTACCGCTTGCTTGACTTGTGGAGGGTCGTTAGCCGAACGCGTAGGATAGGGCAACCCTCTCCTCATTAAAAGTATAATGTTAAATATAAAGTAACTACATGTTTTACAAATTCCCATTCCTAGTTACTTTAGGGTAAAATGTGAAAATGATGCTAATCCATGGAATTACACTTCATACCCTTGTCAAACGTTGATGGAGCGTGTGTGGTTAACCGACACATCAATTTGGGGATGACATTGGTAGCGAAGGGTGACTCGATGCTTGTCATAGATCAATGGAGTACGTGTGGTTTACCGGCACATTGATTAGGTGATAGATACATTGAGTGCACCACGTTGATTCGCATGGTTATTCACAAATTTGTTTGCGATCCTCGGTATCCCAGTCGCAAATTTGAAATGCATATCGAGATTTAAACATGCCATTGAAAAGTTCAATGAATCTCAAAGATCTAGGAGTTTTCAATACATTTAAAACCTAAATTGCCTTTTTCGTTTTTCATGATGAGAATTAGTGAATCGTCATTCACTTACCTTCAAATTATTTACTTTTAGAGTACGACATCCTTTCTAAGTTGTAAATAATGCTGTTGGATCCTAGCCCTAATTTCTCATTTGGGTGTTTAATTAGGGATTCATTTCTAATCAAACTTTGTTCCCTTCTTTTTCAGATGTCTGCAAACAACAATAACAACAACGCTTCTGGGTCATTCTCGTTGATGAACTTGTGTCAGAAAGTGACATTTGATGGTTCAAACTTCAATGAGTGGATGAGGTATATTCGCATGATCACACGCTACGAGGACAAAGAATATGTCCTCGATAAAAAGCTTGAGAAGATCATCCCAGATGTTGCTACTCCTGAAGAATTGGCCGCCTTTGAGGCCCATGAGCGTGATGCCACGAAAGTTCACTGCATCATGCTGGCCACCATGAACCTCGAACTCCAAAAGTCCTATGAGGACATGTATCCATATGAAATGCATCAGGATTTGCTGGACAGGTATCACCAGAGCGCGAGGCAAGAGCGCTATGAGATCATTACTAACATGATCACCGCTAAGATGGGGAGTGGAGAATCCATAACCTCTCATTTGCAGAAAATGTAGAGGTATGTTGATCGTCTTCTCAAACTTAATGTTAAGTTTGATGAGGATTTGGCTATCGACATAATCCTCCACTCCTTGCCCTCCTGCTACAATCAGTTTAGGATGACCTACCACATGAACAAAGAGGAGGTCTCCTTGAGCAAGCTCCAAGGACTCTTAAGGGCTGCTGAGAGCAACCTCAAGGACAAATCCGTTGCACAGTCCCCTGCTGTGGCCACTCCTGTGATGGCAATAGGTCAAGGAAAGGGAAAAAAGAGGAAGGTTCCATGTAAGAGCCACCATAAGGGGAAACCCCGTGATGGTTCGTCCTCAAGTGGGACCAAAGCAGGCCCTGCTAAACCCTCTTCCGATCTAAAAGAAGCAAAGTGCTTCTATTGCCACCAAAAGGGCCACTGGAAGCGAAGCTGCCCAAAATTTCTGCAGGACATAAGAGATGGGAAGATTAAGCCCACCTTTGCAGGTATGTATTCTATTAAATCTAATAACTCATCATTTGCTACTTCATGGGTTCTTGATACAGGGTGTGGTTACCACATTTGTTCTGATATGAAGGGCCTAAAAAGAAGTAGGGAGATGGAACATGGGAAGATGAACCTGATTATAGGAAAGAGAAGATCATCGCATGTGACCAAAGTCAGTGTTTATTCTTTAGTGTTAAGTAATGGGTTAGGGATAGATTTAGAAAACTGTTGTTATTTGCCATATATGGCAAGAAACATTATTTCTTTTCACGGGTTGTTTAGACAAGGTTTCAGATATTCTTTTGATAATAGTAATGGTTCTATTAACGTTTATTTGAATGGTGTCTTTTATTTCAATGCATTACCTTGTAATGGGATTTATGAATCTGTGATGATTGTTGATAATTTAGGAAATAATATTTTGAATATTGATTCGTCTACTAGTCTAGACAAAGCATGCTTGTGGCATTGTCTCCTTGGCCATGTCAACAAGAAGCGCATAGCCCAAATCCAAAAGGATGGAGTGTTGGAGTCATTCGACCTTAGGGATGATGACACGTGTGAATCTTGTTTACTTGGGAAGATGACCAAGTCACCCTTTACTGGCACTTGTGAAAGGGGTGAGGGTTTATTAGATCTCATACACACCGATGTATGTGGGCCCTTTAGATCCACCACAAGGGATGCTTGCCGCTTCTACGTGACTTTTACAGATGATTATAGCAGATATGGATATATCTACTTAATCAAGCAAAAGTCGGAAACCTTTAAAAAGTTCAAAGAGTTTAAGAATGAAGTGGAGAATCAGCTGGGCAGGAAAATCAAGTTGCTTCGGTCAGACCGAGGAGGAGAGTACCTAAGTCTTGAGTTTCACGACTATCTAAAAGAATGTGGAATCGTTTCGCAATTGATGCCTCCGAGGACACCACAATTGAATGGTGTGGCTGAGAGATGTAATCGGACCTTGTTGGACATGGTTTGTTCTATGATTAGTCGGACTTCGTTACCAATAGCTTTCTGGGGGTATGCCTTAGAGACTGCCGCCCATATACTTAAATTAGTTCCCACCAAGAAGGTTTCCAAGACTCCTCACGAGATGTGGACATGGAAGGCTCCCTCGTTGGCACATATCAAGGTTTGGGGTTGCGAGGCTTTCGTAAGATGAGAGACTCACAACAAGCTAGAACCTCGTAATGAGAAGTGTTATTTCATCGACTATCCACAAAAGTCTTTTGGCTACCTTTTCTATAGACCGAGTGACAATGTTGTCTTCGTTGCTAGAAGAGGAGTTTTCCGAGAAAGGGAATTGATAAGCCAAGAAGACAGTGGGAGGCAAATTGAACTTGAAGAGATTCAAAATCAAAACGATGAAGGAACCTCTGACACTGGCACTCAACTTGAGGAGGAAACTCCTGTTGAACCTGTTGATGAGTCCTTACCTCTTCGACGTGCCACTAGGGCTAGTGTTCCACCCCATTTTTATGGTTTTCATATTACTACTGAAGGGGATACATGTATTAGTGATAGTACACTAGTAAATTTGGATGAACCTAGCAGCTATAAGGAAGCCATGGCAGGCCCAGAGTCTGCAAAATGGAAAGAGGCAATGGACAGCGAGATTCAGTCCATGTACGACAACCAAGTTTGGAATTTGGTTGATAATGTACCGAGTCGTAAGATAGTCGGGTGCAAGTGGATCTTCAAGAAGAAGACAGACATGGATGGGAAAGTGCATACTTATAAAGCGCGATTGGTTGCGAAGGGCTTTACTCAAACTCCCGGAGTTAACTATGATGAGACCTTCTCACCAGTTGCGAAGATAAAGTCTATTAGGGTGATGCTTGCAATAGCTGCATTTCATGATTATGAAATATGGAAGATGGATGTGAAAACCGCTTTCCTTAACGGAAAGTTGGCTGAGGATGTCTACATGAATCAGCCAGAGGGTTTTTTCGATGTGAAGCATCCAAATAGAGTATGCAAGCTTGAGAAATCCATTTATGGATTAAAACAAGCGTCTCGCAGATGGAATCTTTGTTTTGACAAGAAGGTTAAAGAGTTAGGCTTTCTGCGAAGCGAAGATGAATCTTGTGTGTATGTCAAAGCCAGTGGGAGTATAGTGAGCTTCCTCGTATTGTATGTCGACGACATAGTACTCATAGGAAATGATGTCCCAACCTTGTAGGAGGTCAAGTCCTGGCTTGGGAAATGTTTCGCTATGAAGGACCTCAGAGAGGCTGCTTATATTCTGGGAATAAGAAAAGTAAGAAACAGGGAAAAGAGACTGATAGGACTCAGTCAGGATACATACTTGGATAAGGTACTAAAGCGTTTTAGTATGGAAAATTTCAAGAAAGGGGAGTTGCCAATCCAAAGCAATACCAAGCTGAGTAAGACTCAGAGCCCGAGTATAGAGGCAGAGATAGCTGATATGAGCCGGGTACCTTACGCTTCCGCAGTAGGCTCTATCATGTACGCTATGACTTGTACTCGCCCTGATGTGGCCTTTGCTTCGAGCATGGTCAGCAGATATCAAGGGAATCCTGGTAGAGGTCATTGGATTGCAGTTAAGAATATTCTTAAGTACCTTCGGAGGACCAAGGAATGGTTTCTAGTCCTCGGTGGGAGTGATGACTTAAGGGTACAAGCGTATAGTGACGCTAGTTTTCTGACGGATCGGGATAACTTCCGACCGCAGTCGGGCTGGGTCTTTACCCTAAATGGAGGAGTAGTGACTTGGAAAAGTTCCAAGCAGGAGACCGTAGCTGATTCAACGTGTGAATCAGAGTATATTGCGGTGAGCGAAGCGTTAAAGGAGGCTATATGGTTGAAGAACTTCATTGGAGACCTTGGAGTTGTGCCATCCATAAAAGAGCCGATGGAAATGTTCTGTGATAATGAAGGAACGGTTTCCTTGACCAAGGAACCGAGAGATCATGGCAGATCTCGACATATTGATAGAAAATACCATTTTATCAGACATCGGGTAGAAGAGGGACTCCTCGTTGTGAAGAGGGTATCATAAGAAGAAAACCCAACAGATCCCCTTACGAAGGGACTGAGTAGGGCCAAACACTTGTAGCACGCTAGGAGCATTGGGCTGAAGGATGATATAAGTTTGGATTAGATAGGAAATGTGTAATAGATAGTTTGTACTTGACATTCAATGAATAAATAAAATGTGTTATTTATGAGTAAAGCTACTATCTTGTGTTGGTTATTTATCTATTGTTTCCATTTTGCATGTTATTGACTTCCTGAATGATTGGATTATTCAAAAAGGTCCACAGTCGGTCATATTTTGGAAGTAGATATGAATAAAGATTGTCATGAATTGTTTGTAGATTGTCTAAAAGGTTTTGGACATAGCAAAGGTTTGCTGCAGAATTCATGAGTGCTTATGAATATGAATTGAGCATTGGAATAAACCCGAGTTTGCTATATCACTTCGTGGTGTTTTACCTTAATTGATTGCAAAGCGATAACATCATATAGTCTTAAAGCTTAGAGATATGATTGTTGTTTGCTGGTTGGTTATGCATTGATAATGTGTAAACGCATCAGTAACTTGATGTTATAAAATGCATTATTGTGTGTAATTTAATTAGTAAATAATGGATGCATATGAGTCGAAGTTGATCTGTTCCTTTTATTCTATGAGAATAAAAGTGATATGTTGGCCACTTGATGATTTGGTTTGACTTATGTGCCGAGCCCGGTCAGAATGAAGTTCATGTGTTCAACTAAATTCTATATCAAACAAATCGGAAATCAAGGAGATCCTGCTGGACAATAAGCATTGTCAGCATGATATCCAAAACAGAGGATTATACGATCCCTTATCTAGAGGACAAGTTGATCAGAGTTGACAACGAAGTATAATAGCTACAATTGCTAATCAGATTCTGAAGTCGTATGAGAAATATAGTTACTAGACTTATCCAAGTGGGAGACTTTTGGAATAGTGTCTAAGCCCGTAACTATATTTGGTATGTACTTGACCCGGTTGGGCATGGTCCTTTTGGGTTGCCTTCTCCAATGCAATTTGACAAGGTAATATAAGGAGAAAGAGAGAGTATTATGATTTATTAATATATTATAAGAATAATATATTAAAAGAGAAATCATATTTATTTAATTATTATTGGTCATAAGTTAATTAAGAATTAGTTTGGTGACCAAAAGAGATTAATTGAATAAAGGGGTATAAACTGTCAAATGTATGATAGTTAAGCTTTGGGTTAAGGAAACCTAAAGGGCTTAAGGGGGAACGAAATTATGATAGGTATCCATCATATTTTTGTCCAAGGCCTTATTCCAGAAGGTTCCTTGGGTTGCTTAGTGGCTAAGCTGTCCATTAGGGTTTAGACTGAAACCCTAGTAACCTGCAAGTATAAATATGACCCCTAGGGCATTGAATTCGGCTACCACTTGATTCTAAGAGATCCCTAGGCCGATTTCTAGCCTCTGTCTCCCTCTCTCATATTTCCTTCTTGCTTGTGGGGTTTGTGAACCATTAGAGGAGTTGCATTTGTGACTCTAAGCTCAAGAGAAGAAGAAAGAGAAGATCTAAGCCAACAATTGAAGAGGTAAACAACTAGATCTGATTCTATATGTTATTTTTGTTATTTGTATGCTAGATTAGGGTTTCTAAGTCTTGGAATCAAAGCATGTTCAATAGAGAAACCTAGATCCAAGCATTAGGGTTTGTATGAGCACATAGGAATGTTTCTTATGCATAAAACCCATCAGCATTACATCTATTCTATAGGGTACTAAGTTTGAGTTGTTTGTGTGTGTAGGTCGCTAATGTTAAGTGGGAGGATGTTGGTGGGTTGGAAGATGTGAAAAAATCTATTCTTGATATAGTTCAGGTACATAGCATGGGTGAGTTTATGTATACCCTAGGTGGGTCACATGAACCACCTAATTTTATAAATAATACCTGAAATTATATACAAAAACATTTAGGAACTACCTTAAAATTTTGGAATGACCTACCTTAGAGAAAAAGTATGAAAAACGAGATGGAGAAATTTGGGGTGGTGAAACAACAAGAAATAAGTGAATCAGTGAAAATGCAGATCTTGAAGCTTTGGAACGGCGACTACGAAAAGAAAGAAATACAGTTAGGTTAGATTCAAAAATAGGCTCTTGGACTTTTGTTCCTGAATCTCTTTAGGAGAATTTAAGAGAATGGGCCCAAAAGATAACATGTCTTTTATTAGTTATTTTAGTTTTATATCTATTTTGTTATTTCTGTTATAATTAAAAATTAATATATATCGACTTTGGGAAGAATTGACGGATGCCCAATTTTCAGATCGTGATTCTATATCCATTTTGTTAATTTTTTTTAAATAGATTTCCACATTATTTTCTTCTCAAACATTTGATTAAGGACTATGTGATAATAATTAGCTACACATGTGTTTACAAATGCATAGGTAGGTAGTTTATTTTCTTTGTTTTTATTTTTGTTTCTGTTTTGTCCTTGCCTAGTTACTTGCTAGGCTTGTGGTTTCTAAAAAAAATGTATGATACTTTACAATATCACTTTCTTAAAACAATCATAGTTAGTGAACCACATATGTTTCGATTCTAGACTCGCCACTGGTACATAGGAATGGAATCTTGAATTCCAGTTGGTTGTTGTAAGCTTTGGCATAAGTTGTGACATTTTGGTAATTCATTTACAGCTCCCCCTTCTGCATAAAGATTTGTTTTCATCTGGGCTACATAAGCGCTCTGGTGTTCTTCTCTACGGTCCTCCTGGTACAGGGAAAGTATATTAATGTTTTATCATCTTATAATCATTTATTTTGTGATTGATAGCCTCCAGGGCAGCTTTCATGAATGGGAACACATCCCTGTTGGTGCGGGTAACAATCCCGGTTGACAAAGGAACTCCTTTCCAATTGCGAGAGCATTGAATGGCATGTATGTATCTGAAATACAGACAAGTTAAGCCAGATCAAATTTGTTTTGAATTCTAAAAATGAATTTTTGTGATAGGGAAGGTGGATGAGCTGGAAATGACTATTTTTGTAGCTGCTAGAGACCCTTCTTTGTATGGTATAAACCAAGTGGAGCTTGAAAAGCAAAGGAAGTGGACCACTACTGCTCCGATTCAGGTACAATACAAATATTTTATTTCTTCAAAATATTTGTATGTTTTTGTAGATAATGATGATTTTATTTCTTCAAAATCATACACACAGATGCTTCTCATCAAGTAAGCTTTTTCCTTTATAATTTCTTTAGATATATCATTTTAAAGAGTGTCTTGTCTTGTTTACTAGCCCCAAATGAATTGTTTTTTATACTTATATTTTATTGATAGATACACCTAAATAAGCAGGTCCAATGGGTTGATCTAGCATACCTTTACCAACTGTT
Source organism: Lactuca serriola (assembly GCF_051521515.1). NCBI lineage: Eukaryota > Viridiplantae > Streptophyta > Magnoliopsida > Asterales > Asteraceae > Lactuca > Lactuca serriola. The sequence continues at coordinate 333,564,201 of NC_136412.1, forward strand.
TATAACCTCTTAAATTGTTTTTTGAACCAAAAAAACGAGCATGGATGATGATGTATTTTTATTATAGCGTCCTACTTTCGTTCCTTTGTGTTATAAATTTTTATTTTAAAATTTTTACCACAATGTCATCCAAATGGAAAACATTTAGGTCCTAATAAGAAGTTGAATGTACAATGCTAAAGATGAATAAGAAAACAAAGCTCAAACTAGATTGTGTTAATGATAATAAAAATTGAAATATATAAATATGTATTTGTGAATAATATGTAATTATTGTATGTATGGTACAACAGACAACAAGATGAAGAGTTAGATTAACTAAGTGCAAGTGTAGAAAGGATTGGATTTGTTGGGCTCACCATACATGACAGACTCCTTTCACAGGTGCACATCTGCTTTATGCATGGACATCATCATCTTCTTCTTCTTCACACTTCACAATTGACATAGACAGATAAATAGATAGATATTTTATTTGATCACCAAAAACAATTTTAGTTGTTTATTTCCCATCGCAGGAGAAAATTATAGAGGATTTGGGTTCAGAATTGGAAAGTACATCTAATCGTCTTGATTTTGTTCAGGTTAGTCTTCTCTCATTTCATGATGTGTTTGATACTACATAATAGGTGATAGATGGGACAAGACTGGACCTCACCTAATAAATAATAATTAACAGAAGTTAGCTTACTTGTACTACTTGACGTCCATTGAGACCTGACAAAAAACTTTGCAATCTTTTCTTTTGTCCAACCCAAAAATTGAGCCCATTATGTTTGGATAACCAGAATCATATATGTCTCTCCGCTCATCCATTATAATAATACCTAAGAAGCAGAACCAAACCTTTCTTTCTCAATCTCGGGTAGGTTTTTCCTATTTTTTTAATTGCTTACTGTCATATGCTTTACGTTTTTCATTTAACATGTGAATTGGTTAATTTGTTTTTGTTTGATATAGTTTGATTGTCATTATATATAACAAGTGAGTTGTCCTGCTTGAATCTGAAGTTTATTATTGATACGAAATAAGGATTTCATCATTCATATACCGGACTCAAAATTTTTAAGAAAGTGAAAACTACAGGACTTTTTTTTCTTAGGTTCTGTCTTTAGACTCTGAAGTGCTTGATTTGCTGCATAGGTGGAGGGTCATAATCTTGTTATCAGAAGACAATGTCAATTGATTGAGAGTTTTTATAACAAGGTCTTATCTTTTTGTTAAGAATATATGATGTTTGTATCGTTTGTAGAGAGTTTAGGGTAGACCTTATCACATCTCAAATTTGAACACTTTTAGCATCTGACTCTTTGATTATCATCAATCATCACAATTTTATGGTTTTAGGTTAAAGGATCTGAAATATTAATTTATTGGGAAAGTCTTGTTGCATATACATCATAAATATGAGTTAAGTTATTTTATTATTAGTGCCTTTTGTATGTCAATTCAACAACTTGTCTGCAAATTCTGAAATTTGTAGTAATTTTTCTCATGTTTATGGTAACAATGGTGGACAACACTAAACAAATTTCATCTAGGATGTTTTTCAAATCGAATATACGTCCTTCAACTTCAAGCTTCTTATTTGTACCAATTTGCCATGGTGCCTGTTCTGATAACTCTAGCAACCTCCTTCCATGCTCTGCAGCCTCTCAAAGTTCTTGCATTCAGGTTATTGTCTTAGAAAGGACATTGTCAAAGGAGATTGTCGAAGGAGAATTTAGTCATGGGTTTCTTTTAATGTTGTACATGTTTTGTTTTCTATTCTAAATATTATGCAATATTAGCAATGTGTTACATTTACTTACTATTGGAATGATTATTTGTATTTGACATACTAGTGCAATGAATTATCTTTATTGTTTATGGTATTTTATTTTGTATAATGAGACTTTTAATGTGTTATTTAATTTGAAAATTAGTAAACCTCTCAAAAATAAATAATTTTAAAAACATTTAAAATTATGACACGCAAAAATGCATGTCGTCTTCCTTTATGACAGGGGCTTCCTTGATACGCATTGTGTGTCATAAACACGCGCGTCGTAAGGTTACGACACGCAAATGCGTGTCGTCTTCCTTTATGACAGGGCCTTTCTTGATACACATTGTGTGTCATAACTACGCGTCGTAAATGTGTGTCGTAAATGCGTGTCATAAATAGACGATGCGCAAAAGCGTGTCGTCTCTCGTTATGACAGGGCCTTTCTTGACACGAATTCGCGCGTCGTCTGAGATTTTTACGACACGCATTGCACGTTGTAAAAGGCTATTTCTCTAGTAGTGTATCTTTCAGATCAAACTTGAATTCAACCAAAAACATCATCATCTCCATCGTGTAGACCAAAAGAATGAGGATAGATCTGAATTGAATAATCGATGAATACAATGATACGATATGGATCAAATAATTTGATCAGATCAATCGATTAAGAACTAACAAGGGTTATACGGCTGAATATGCAGATTATGAAATTGTGCTAAAAAATAAGGATCGAATGAAAAGTAGTATATCGAAATTTTGGGCTAATTTCGGATCAAAAGATTTTATGAACAGATTTGGCTAGATAAAAAAATGCATTAACAAATTTGAAATAAAAGCAAATGGATCCAATGGAATCAAAATGATCAAAAACAATTTCAAAGACACGATTCCAAGAAATTTTTGATAGATTTTGAATAACAAAGATAATTGGATCAACAAATTTAGAATTGAAAGCAAAAAAGATTCAATTGGGAGACTCACCAAAAATTTGAATATTCAAGTCGATTACACACCAAAAATATTGCTATCAAGGATCGTTGATCTTGAAAAAGTTGTTAAACCTTCAAGATTAAGCTCTGGTACCACATGTAGAATTCCAATGAAAATGACTCCTGTGTAATTGAAGAATCAATGCATAATCGATAAGACTCGGTTTAAAGTTTAAACATAGTTTGTATAGATAATGAAGAAAGTACAAAAAAAATATAAAAACATGTGCTTGCTTAGTACTCTCTCTCTCTCTCTCTCGCTACTCTCTAGATATCTGTAACATCCCCAAATTCACGGTCATTTTATAAAATTTATTTATGCTTATATGAAAATCAGAGTATTCATTTTAAAGAATAATATTGCGGAATTTGTTCCTAGAAAACATGATAAATATATTATCAAAACATTTCTGAAGAAATGTATTTTGTTTATATTAAAACTTTGGGATGTCATCGTCAATACAGAAACATAAGCATAAACAAACCTTACATTCATTTACACTAGTGATTTACGTCTCCTTTAATCTCTCAGTGTAATGTAGTTTCGTATCGATACCTGTGATACAAATAAACTGAGTGGGTCAGGTTGGAAAACCTGGTAAGTACATAGGGTATTCAACTTACAATAATAAAGTTATTATGTTTCATCATCACACAATTAATCCAATTACTCATCCTCATTACCTTCTTTCCTTCTTAAGGATCTACCCTAATAATCATCTATCATTCACTCATTCATTCCTAAAGTTTCTCTTAAGGAATAGGCATGAAGTCCATCGTTGCCTATGACACAGTTGCCAATGTTATCTATTACGCACAGCTGCCAATATTATCATTTAGGCGCAACTTTCAGGGTTATGACGTTCTTTATCAGGCGTAGCTACCAATATTTTCCTTTAAGCACAACTGTCAGGATTATGATGCTCTCTATTAGGTGCAGGTGCCGATATTATCCTTTAGGCGAAGCTACTAGGATGTTTAGAGTACATCATAGTTCAAAAACATCTATAGGTTGTGGCGCAGTTGTCAATGTTCATATATATCATGTTTCATCCCTCATCATTCATCTACCCATGTTCTACCCAACATATTCACATATATAAAAATACATATACAATTTAAATCATTTAAAACATGTATAAATCGTTCTTCCAACATAGTATCAGGAACACAAATAATATACATACATAACACGTAATTTATATTAAATACTTTATATCTATGCGTAATATGAAAGTAACTATGTACTCACTTGTTAAAGTGATGATTCCAAACTTGGATAGCGCTTCATTTCTAACAATTCTATTTTCCTTGGACAAAACCTAGTATCATTACCGCTAGATTTTAGTCTAATATTTATTGCGACTATTTATGAACGATATTATTTATAAGTGTTAAACAATACTTTTCAAATACTGGGTATAGACAAGGGTCATACATAAAACACCGGAGGGCAGGACCATTTTGACATTATAGCACTTCTGAAATCGAACAACCCTATGCGGCCCTTCAAATCTGATTCCTCTTACCACGAGTAGTTAAAAGATATTATAATAACATTTTGTATATTATATATATATATATATATATGTGTGTGTGTGTGTGTGTATATATATATATATATATATTGTTTATAAGTTCCTAATAACGATATTGGACTTAAATATAAAATATACGTAAAGTAGGGTAAGCATAACTCACTTACTAGGAGGTTTGGCTAGGAACCAGGATCTATGGGAGCAGAACTTCCGAGCCCAAAGCTCTTCTTCTCAAAGCCTTTTGGTGCTCCATGACTCACTTCTAACACCTAGTAGGTGTTAGGAAAAAGCTTAGAAGGTTTGGGAATAATTGGGAGAAGAGAAGTGGAGAGGTGTGAAGAAAATGGGAGACTTACGCCTCTGTTTATAGGATGAGTTTGGTGCAAACGCGGGGATTTCAAGAGCCAAACGCAGGGCATTCGTGAATGCCGGGCGTTCCCTAGCTGAACGCTAGGCATTCATGGCCAGGTGTCACCATCTGGTGGCACGCCGTGGTGAGGAAGCAGTGGCTCAGATCGCACCACATGTCGCCTCCTAGTTATTTCAAAAACTAATTATCTTGTAGCATCCATAACTTTTCCATACAAGCTCCAATTTTAACGTTCTTTATATCCACACATATGTAGCGATGGGATCTACAACATTCTTTTTGACCTCATTAGCTAATTCTCCATCGATTTTAAATCTAACAGTATGAGAAGATTACACTGTTAACGACCGTGTAAAATTCATAGCTTCTACATAGGGACTCCATTTTCTACTGTCTTTTTATCATTGAAATCCTATTAATGAGATAGTCAATTCTCATTTAGGTTGTTTCGGCTAAAAAATGATCAATCTAAAATATGATTTCTGGGTTGTGCACTGCTAGGCTAAATCTTAAAAAAATCATAACTTCCTCATACGAAGTCGGATTTGGACGTTCTTTTTATGTACATTATCGGTTTAACATATACTACGACTTTCATTTAGATCCCTAAGGCTAAAAAGTAATTTATCAAAAATTCAATTTTTACGTTACACAGTGTCGTGTCGGTTTTGCCATAAAACTTCGACGAGTCATAACTTCTTTGTTATAACTCGGATTTCAGTGTTCTTTATATGTATGGAATCCTTGAGACATATACTATAACATGGTTAAGATTATTCATTCTAAATAATCTTTGATCAAAAAGTCATTTTTGATGTTTATTGACTCTAAATTGACTAACCCGAATCTGCGAGCATTACAATTATCTCCCCTTAAGATGATTATGTCCAGAATCATCAACAAAACATGTCTTGTACAATGACTCCATACGCTATTTTTCATCCTATGTAATAAGCGTAACTCTTATGTCCTTCGAACGAGTATCTAACTCTTTGGACTTCTTAGCCGCATGTGGTGCTCAATTCTTACACTTGTTCTTTGTACTATGTTGGAACTTCAATCGTAACCTTCAAGTTACAAAATCGGTCCTTATTGGAGACTCCTTCTCCTTCTTAAACATACTTAACTTAAGATACGCCATTTACTTCGATTAGCGTAACAGACCGATGGGTCATGTTCTAATGACTTCTCGTCGTATGATGCATTGCTTAGACTCAGGTCTTTTAGAGTCAAATTCTAGAATGGAATATACCTTCCTTCATGTTCTAATGCGATATCATCACATTATAGCATGTAGCACTTCTAGCTACAAGCTCTTATTTTAACAATGATCGTGATACTTCTATTGATCACTTCGATTATCTTTCACTTCAATCTTCTGGCTTAAGTCGGATGTTACATCGAACTTGGTTCTCTGAACCACGTAACATACTCATCTTAGTCGGACTTGATTTGATATTACGACTAGGGTTGGAATAACAATCATCTTCTTATTCATTACCGAAACAATGGTAACGACATACATGAACAAAACGAAATTAGTTACTAGTGCCTTGGTAACCTTGTGGCTTTCCCTGATCCAAGTGTGAGTCTTGTGCTTCCGATAGTATAGGCCTCTACTACCTTTCACACCTAATCATACTCGTACCAAGTATTGTCTCGCAGTCCCCAAGTTCTTATTTCCTAAAATAACAAAACAATTTAACACATACGAATGTGTCTAAATAATCATAAAATTTTCCCTATACTATACTATGACTCCTTCCATGCGTATCTTCAATCATCAATTCTGGTTCAACTCGGTTGGTGGTGGAAATTCCAAACGGTGGGATAACTTCATGGATTATACCAAAAGTTCTTTCTTTCTAATAATCGAAAGTGTACGTCTCCCGTACTAGACATATTATTTATTAGACACATTCTAAAGGCAAGATACCTCTCTTATGATATCTTCCGATAGGTATCATTCACTATCATCAGCATTCTTATTTCCTCTATTTGCTCAGTCTAGTATGACTCCTTATCATGACGTTACATACACCGTAATAGTTGTTCAATACGAGAAATTTAAGATAGAGAAGGTTTAGACGCGTAATCCTTTTATTACTCTGAAAAGTTACATGCCATATCTAATACTGTAATTAAACGTTTAGAAATCTGAACACATAAAGTTTCCAGATCTGGTCGGCAACAGACCATAGATCCGATCAAACGATAGCATCATAAAGCATCACAATTCATTTAGCATATAAAAGCATTTTATGCATCTTCCCTAAATAAGCTAGTGATTGTGTCTATTCAAGTGTACTACCTAAAATATATTAGACACACTCCTCACGATCATCGCTTAGCATTCTAAATTTAAGTCTAGAAATAAATCCTTATTCCTAGTTCACTTAAACTAATGCTCTGATAGTAACTGTTACATCCCCAAATTCACAATCATTTTACAAATTTTATTTATGCTTATTTGAAAATCAGAGTATTCATTTTAAAGAATAATATTGTGGAATTTGTTCCCAGAAAACATGATAAATATATTATCAAAGCATTTCCGAAGAAATGTATATTGTTTATATTAAAACTTTGGGATGTCATCATCAATACAGAAACATAAGCACAAACAGGCCTTACATTCATTTACACTAGTTATTTACATTTCCTATAATCTCTCAGTGTAATGTAGTTTCGTATCGATATCTGTGATGCAAATAAACTGAGTGGGTCAGGTTGTGAACTTGGGGAGTACATAGACTTTTTAACCCACAATAATAAAGTTATTATGTTTCATCCTCACACAATTAACCCAATTACCCATCCCCATTACCTTCTTTATTTCTGAAGGATCTACCCTAAGAATCATCTATTATTCACTAATTAATTCCTAAGGAATAGATACAAAGTTCATCATTGCCTATGGCACAATGGCCAATGTTATCTATTAGGCACAACTACCAATATTATCATTTAGGCTCAGCTACTAGGTGATGTGAATATTTAATGCACTAGTTTTTTTATTTATAAGTCCTAATTTATCGCATCTAAACCACACCTTACAGGTAGTGAACCCGATTGAGTATAGTATAGCTTTGATAAGCAAGGGTGTCGAACACTAGGGGAACGGTGGTGAATTAATTTAAAATATTTGATTATAGATTACAAAACACACGAAAGGAATAAAGAAATGGTTATTAAATCTCAAACGAACAATTAATTAACAAATCTCTTCAGGTACTTTGGTTTAGATAATTTACACCTAAAAAGCATAGAAAATTGCATACATAAATTTATTTATTCATGTTCACCGATTCCTAAAATGATTAGATTCGCGTTCATTATTACTAATCCTTTCGCAAACAAGTCAATTCAAACAGTGATCAATTGATTAAATTAACATGTTTCCTAGTGTTCAGTTCGTATCAAGCAAGACTTGTAATAATAGTTAATCAAATTGATCGTTCAATTAACCTCTTGTTGATGGTCATCAAACAAGGCTCACACGTTAACTTACTTATTTCCAAGTTAATCCTAGTTTCACATTCGTTATTCCTAAACTTATAATCTTGATGGTCATCAAAGTTATAAGATACAAGCAATCAAGTAGATGTTCATACAACTTAATTTACTTGACAATTAACAGCAAATAATTATCATTAGCACATAAGGATCTTTTAACAAGCTTGGCAAGATAAATTAAACATAAACAAACAATTTAATCTAGCAATTAATCTATAAATCAAGGTTTCATTTAATCATAAACACAAAGTAAAATGTTTTACACCTAAATCAGAAACTAAACACATAATAGTATCACAGTGGAATGCTAGACATGGTCACGTTAACAACCCACATGATTACCGACATGTATATGCTCTCCAATCCTTCCGATCTCCGCTCCCGTTAGCTTAACGACCTTCCGGCCGCCTTCTAGACCCTCAAAACGGCTTAACAGAAGTTAATTATCGACTAAATTAGGTTAGAAGTCGAATCCCCCCTCCTGGCTGGCCAACAATCGCTTTTTATAACCTTTGGGACCGACTTACGTATGTTGGGCGTAAGTCGGATTACGCTGGGCGTAGTTAGAATTGTATCGCGATAAGGAAGTCCGGATGCAAGCCGTTACGCTGGGCGTAACCATAAACTACGCTGGGCATAATTTGTGTTTAAGCATTACGCTAAGCGTACTTAGCAATTACGCTGGGCGTAATTGACTCCTTCAGCATTTTTTTCTTTCTTTTAGCTTCTAAGCCCTAATTCCGCTCCAGTCTTTTCTTTTGTGCTCTATCGACAACTAATAGCTGCAAATCATTATTCAAAGCATTATAAGTACTTTTTAGTTCTAAAAGAGAATAATTAAGGCTAAAATATTAAGATATAATGTATAAAAATACACATATCAAAATACCCCACACTTAGCATTTGCTTGCCCCCAAGCAAACTTACTTTTATTTTACCAATATCGCACTAAATAATCCATTTTAAACTCAGCCATTATATCAAGACCGCAACGCATGCATTTGTGTCTAAATTTTTTTCCTAAGGACCCCCCTAATTCTAAATACTCACAATCCTCATAAACACTCACCCACTTATTTTGAACAATGCTCATTTTATGTAACCCTCCGAATCCATCCGCAGAAAACTTTCTAACCTCAAGGTATTTTTGTAGAGCAACCCAAGCACACATAATCTAGAAAATTACAATTTATGATACCACTATGGAGCTCTTTTGGAATTCTTCACTTCTTTGATAATTTAATCTTGATTTCTCTGAATTCTTCAAATTTGCCACCTTTTTTATTTTCTTTGATTTTTGGGTATCTTCAACTTTTTGATTTTTTGGAATTTTTATCTTCAAATTTACACTTTAATAGCTCCAAAACTCTTTCAACTTTTCTTGTAATTCTCTTTTTTTTCTATACATGTAACTCACTTTTTCACTCAATACCTACATGCTTAAGCAGGGGCGTTCTACTTCAACCTTTATTAGTTAAGACATTAGTCTAGGTGCAATGACTACATAAGTCTTCTTGGATACATTTCAGGTACAGGCTGCTAAACATATTGCATCCCTCAAACTAAGAGAAGTGTTTTTGTCCCATGATTTCACTAGAATAAGGGAGGGCACAAATGCACTATAACATGTATTGGCTCAACTAAACATTTGAGTTCACATCGGATCATCTCATACAATATTAGCAAAATTTTAAATTATCACTAGATTTTCTAAATTAAACTAATATTTCAAGTTTATAAAATTTTAAATTTTCCTAATCTAGCAATTTTCAAACTATTATTTTAGTTTTTTAATTTACTTTTATCGACCCTACCCCACACTTATTTCATACAATGCCCTCATTGTATGCATAAAACTAATTAAGCACATAGAAAGGAAGAAAAAGGAACAGACTTCCCTGGGGTAGTTGTGGCGAGATCGAATGGGGCTGCTACAAGTTACTCCAAACATTGCTGAAAGACTGGAAACTGGAACTACTGCTTCTGAATTTTCAAGAACGCCGACTTCTAAGATGTGGTGCAAAAATTGCAAATAAATGCAATATGTAGTAACCATGATGTGGGAAAGTGTCAACCACGTCGTCTCGTCGAGAGATGTGAAATCTAAACATAGCCACAATGTGAAAATTGTTGGTCACATCATAATATCAAGAATGGCAGCCTCCTCTCGCGATGAAAACTCCCCCACGGCATAGGAAAGTGTCAACCATGTCGTGGCAGCCGGGATGATACTTCTACCTCGCGTCGAAATAAAGCTCTATGGTGTGGGAACAACTCATCCATACCATAAGAGTTAAAATATAGTAAACATGTCAGTCTTCTAAATAATTGCTCATGAAATCAATACGCACCCCACACTTATGAGAAATCGTGGGTCTTGACTATAATCTTCGAACTCTCACACGACTCTCTCTAGCAACAGTCGGACCTAGCTGCTAAACTTACTGCCAGCTTTCTAAGGGCGAAAATTCTGCAAAGATCTAAACAACCAAAGAGCATCAACATGGAAAACAAAAATAAAACAACCTAAATTAAACTTAATTACATACCAAATAAAAATACTAAGACTAAGTAACGCAAAAAAAATAAACTAAAATAACACAAAAATAAAAATAAAAATAAAAATAAAAAGGATAAACTAAGTCACTCGTCATCCCCGTCATCGTGCTGCTGTGTCCCAGATGTACCGGCTCCATCAGGTCGTGACTGGAATGGTGGAGGAAAAGGAACCGAGTACTGAAATCCCTGGTGGGCAAAGAATGCGGTCAACAGATCCCCATACCACTGCTGTTGTTTCTCTACGTGTGCAACGCATTAACCCAGGCTCTGAAATCCCTCGTCCATGCGCTGAGCCAGGTAACGTATATCAATCTCCGGCTCAGGTCCCTGCTGCGCTCCTCGAGGAGCAGTTCTACGCCGCTGGGCTCGTCGTGGCTGTGGCTCGACTGCACTCTCCTCGTCCTCCACATCATCTGGTCGTACCCGTAAGACACCATCCTCGCCCCGCTCAAATACACGCATCGACTCCAATAACTGAAGGCTCATCGGCCTCATATCATGAAACACCATCGATCTCGTAATCTCGCGCGTCAACAACTGATAGGATCGAGCTAATCATGTGATAAAATGCCCCCCCCCCCCCCCGCAAATCGGGTTATCCTCCCAATGTCCCCTGGCCCTCCTACCCAAATAAGCGGCTAAAGCAACTAGAAGGTTCAGGTGCCTCCCTGGAGTAACTAGCGCCCATAAGAAATACAAGTCTGTAGAAGGCACTCTCTCACTATTCTTATGGTGCCTGAGAGACATGGAAATCAGATGGTGCAGCAATCTATATGTGGTATACCGAATCATCTTCCCCCGTGCAGTAGATGATGTGTATACTCCCCCTGTGATCTCTGCCCAGAAACTGTTTTCATTGTAGTCATCTGGCCGACCCATGAGACAATCAACAAGGAATGCCGGGAAGTGGACACTCCTCGTTTCGTCTACTGTATATATCCCAACTCGAGTGGCAAGCTCAATCACACTACACTCCCGACTCACACCACCCAGTCTGAAGGAAAAGGCTGTCATATCATCAGGTGTCTTCCTAGGGTCATAGGAAACTTTAGCATAAAACTCCAACAAAAATTCCCAATACACAGGCTCCTGGATCCTGAACAATCTTGCCCAACCCTGACATACGAACAAATGCACGCCACTCGCGTTCGAGTGCGTGTATTGCAAAAAATCCTAGATCAGCGCAGTAAGTCCAGTCTGGGCCACCAATTCCCAATCAAATGAAGGCGCTATGTCAATCTCCTTAGTAAGCAGCAGACTCAGATTGTTGACATATTTGGCCTGGGTTTCATTGTTTAGAGTTTGCGGGAATTGCAAGAAACGGTGATCGGTCACGTCCTCGGGTGGGTTGGTTCTTTGAGTTCTACGAACCATAATTCTGCAAAAAATAAAAACAGCACACAACCAAAACAAAACACCACAACATTAAACAGATTCAAGTGAAAAATATAAGTGTTGGTCTAGGTTGTACACTGGGCGTACATCCAACATACGCTGGGCGGACGTCCAGATGCTTGAATCGGCCCCCCTTTTTGGTCTAAGGTCATACTAATACACTACACAGGTATATGCGCAGTCCCTGTTCGTTCAGAAATCATAACCCATAACAATGTGCGCACACACATGGGCAGTAAACTAAGTTTGTTAAACATGGGGGGGTCGTATTATTAAGTCCCAAGGTTTAGTCAAATGATCGAAATCAAGGGCAATAAATTAAGGGGGGTCGAACACATGGGCTAACTTCTAGAACTGTATGCGTTCATTCGAAGGTTAATACATGAGTGTAAGGTCAAATTAAGTCCCAAGGTTTTGTCGAATGATCGAAATCGGCCTTATTAAGACACAAACAAACTCAGATTCGTGTGAAATTGACCCAAATTCAAGATGTGTATAAACCCTAGATTTTGATTTAGGCTTAATACCTCAATTTTCATGAAAATAATCTCAAATCAAAGCAATATGGTATCCGTTTAACATACCTTTGTGTCGATTTCGATAAGAAAATAAGAAAAGTCGAAGATTTTTGGAGGTTTCCAGTCGCCGCAGTCGATGAAGTAGAATATGAAATAAGAAAAAAAGTCAAAGAAGAAAGATATAACTTGTAGACGCTTTACATTGGGCGTAAAGGTACATTACGCGGGGCGTAACTCCAATTCTCGGACTAGCCTGGTCGCGACCAACCTCTTAGTACGCTAGGCGTAATTACAATTACGTTGGGCATAATTTTACTGTATTTATTTTCTTTTCTTTTTCCTTATTTGAAATCCTTTTTTTTTCATCTGATATATTTGGGAACTTCTTAATATTTTTTTCTTTTTTATTGCTCCAACAACAACGATGACTTTCCGATGAGTGACATATTTTTAAAAATAAGACATCATGATCACTTGTTTTTGTCGAGATTAAACAACAACGGTTGATTAAAACCCTTGCACGCAAGAAATGGTTTGTGAAAACAACAACTTTCGGGACCCGTTAGGATATTTCCTTTGTTTTCTTCGCACCTTTAACTAAAAGTAGAACAAGAAGTGACCTAAGTAGTCAAGAACATCAAGAGCTCGGTCTTCCACTTAACCACCACAATACGCCTTGCTATACTACGCCTCATGGTTTGAGTTGGACAAATCAACAAAGTAGTAGGCTAAGCAGGTCAAAAATTCCCTAATCGCTTGCATTCTCGAAACCCATGCAAAACGTAAAGTCAATCAATGTGTACGATCCCAAATTCCTGCAATTAACAATAAGAACCTTCCCGACAAGTGAAATGATATCAACGAAAATAAAACTAAAAATAAAACTTAAAAAAAAACTAACTAAAAACAAATAACGAATAATCAAATAAACTAAATTAATTAAAAGTCGTTCCCCGGCAACGGCGCCAAAAACTTGATGTGAATATTTAATGCACTAGTTTTTTATTTATAAGTCCTAATTTATCACATCTAAACTACACCATACAGGCAGTGAACCCGATCGAGTATAGTATAACTTTGATAAGCAAGGGTGTCGAACACTAGGGAAACGGTGGTGAATTAATTTAAAATATTTGATTATAGATTACAAAACACACGAAAGGAATAAAGAAATGGTTATTAAATCTCAAACGAACAGTTAATTAACAAATCTCGATAAACTAACAGGAAAACGAATCTCTTCAGGTACTTTGGTTTAGATAATTTACACATCAAAAGCAGAGACAATTGCATACACAAATTTATTTATTCATGTTCACCGATTCCTAAAATGATTAGATTCGCGTTCATTATTACTAATCCTTTCGCAAACAAGTCAATTCAAACAGTGATCAATTGATTAAATTAACATGTTTCCTAGTGTTCAGTTCGTATCAAGCAAGACTTGTAATAATAGTTAATCAAATTGATCGTTCAATTAACCTCTTGTTGATGGTCATCAAACAAGGCTCACACGTTAACTTACTTATTTCCAAGTTAATCCTAGTTTCACATTTGTTATTCCTAGAATTATAATCTTGATGGTCATCAAAGTTATAAGATACAAGCAATCAAGAAGATGTTCATACAACTTAATTTACTTGACAATTAACAGCAAATAATTATCATTAGCACATAAGGATCTTTTAACAAGCTTGGCAAGATAAATTAAACATAAACAAACAATTTAATCTAGCAATTAATCTATAAATCAAGGTTTCATTTAATCATAAACACAAAGTAAAAGGTTTTACACCTAAATCAGAAACTAAACACATAATAGTATCACAGTGGAATGCTCAACATGGTCACGTTAACAACCCACATGATTACCGACATGTATCCACTCTCCAATCCTTCCGATCTCCGCTCCCGTTAGCTTAACGGCCTTCCAGGCGCCTTCTAGACCCTCAAAACGGCTTAACAGAAGTTAATTATCGACTAAATTAGGTTAGAAGTCGAATCCCCCCTCCTGGCTGGCCAACAATATCTTTTTATAACCTTTGGGACCGACTTACGTATGTTGGGCGTAAGTCGGATTACGCTGGGCGTAGTTAGAATTGTATCGTGATAAGGAAGTCTGGATGCAAGTCGGTACGCTAGGCATAACCATAAACTATGTTGGGCGTAATTTGTGTTTAAGCATTACGCTAAGCGTACTTAGCAATTACGCTGGGCGTAATTGACTCCTTCAACATTTTTTCTTTCTTTTAGCTTCTAAGCCCTAATTCCGCTCCAGTCTTTTCTTTTGCGCTCTATCGATAACTAATAGCTGCAAATCATTATTCAAAGCATTATAAATACTTTTTATTTCTAAAAGAGAATATTAAAGGCTAAAATATTTAGATATAACATATAAAAATACACATATCACTAGGGTTATGACGTTTTCTATGAGGCGCAACTGCCGATATTATCATTTAGGCGCAGCTTCCAGGAGTATGATGTTGTAACACCCTGATTCTCGAATACCAATTTATGGTTATTAATTCTCATGAATTCAAGATCTACTCGACGAGTTGGTTGCCTGGCTCATCGAGTAGTAGCTGGTTTGGGCTACGTGTTTAAGTGACCAACTCGCCGAGTCGGAAGAGTGACTCGACGAGTTGGAGCTGGAGGGTGAAACCCTAATTTCTGAGGTTTGGCACCCTATTTAAGGTATCATTAGCCTCCCTTAGTTCCTTTGCAGCCTCTTGAGAGTCTAGAAACCCTAATTCGTGTGTGTGTTCCATATTAGTGTAAATTTCAAGCTTGGAAAGAAGACCTTGATGCAAGAAGCTTGAAGATCAACAAGTTGGAAGCAAGAATGTTTGTGGGTATGAAGTCTATCTCAGCTAGCTTCATTTGAGGTATCAATTCATGATCTTGGCCTGGTTATGAAGCAAGAATGTTTAGGGCTTCTTGGCTTGGTTATGAAGCTATTCTTGGGTATGAGCTTAGATCTGAAGTTGTAACTTCATATCTGAACTCTCTTTGATTTATAAGTCCATAAAGCTATCAGCTTTGGCAAGCATGAACCCCTCCTTAAGTGTAAAACCCCATTTCAAGATTGGTTTTGGCATTTTGAGTCATCAGAGCCTTGCATGCACGTAAAGTTTGCAACTTTATATGATAAGCATGCCTTGGGAGCATGGATCTATAGTATGGAGCTTTGGCATGGCTTAAAAAGCATCTGTATGGATGAAGGACTGAAGGGACTCAGCGAGTCGCATGGTAGACTCGGCGAGTCATATGAATATGGTCATGAACTCGACAGGTTGGATGAACAACTCGGCGAGTCTGATGAAGATTGCCTTGGACTCGGCGAGTGGTATGGTGACTCAGCGAGTTGACAAGTTATGCAAGGAAATCGGCGAGGAGCTGAGGGTACTCGACGAGTTGATGTCAACATGGACTGTTGACCCTGACAGTTGACTTTAACCTTGAACCAAGGTTTGACCAGTTTGACTTTTGAGTGTAATTGGTAAGCAGATATTTATGAATTGGATCATTGAGGGTTACAGGTGTTGGAGCTTGGGGCGGTGTTTCGGGAGCGTGATTTCATGCTTCCGTTCGACATTGCAAGGTGAGTTATCCTCACTATATTCAAGGGTCTAAGGCACTAAGGCCGGCCCTTTGATTTGTTATTTGAGATAGTTACTATTTTGATATGTTAGCTCAGCATCCTGGTAGATAGGATGGTGATATGCTAGTATGATCTGTTAGATCGGTATCCTGATAGATCGGATGTTGTTATGCTTAGCGACCTATAGTTGGTCTGAATGTCTGCATGCTAGTTGTTATGCCAGTTAGGTAGATCTATAGGACTACCTGTAGTATGATGTGATTATTTGTATGCGTATTAGTTGTGTTATATGTCGACATATTATGTGGGATGAGTTGAGGTGAAACTGCTCCGTGCGGTAACCAACAAACCCGGGAGCATTCCAGATACAAGCTAAGGGAGACTCGTACTGTGGGCTCGGGAGCATTCCATATACGAGCTGAGGGAGACTCGTATTGTGGGCACGATGACAATCCATAGGTGAGTTATGGGCCCGGAAGGCAATCCAGAATCACACTGTGGTCCCAGGGGTAATCCAATCTATAAAATTGTGGACCCAGTACAAGCTAATTATTTGTATATGTGTTACGGTATGTTGGTATTCCAACCCGATGGTTGAGGTCCAAGGGTATTCCAACCCGATGGTTGACTGGACCCATAGTATGTTGTTCATTGCTGTATGTGTATGGTTGTGTGTATGAGTATTTTGGGGGTAACTCACTAAGCTTTCGGGCTTACAGTTTCAGTTTATTGTTTCAGGTTCAGCGGATGGCCACGGGTAGGCGAACGCGTGACACTACACTTCTTCGATTGACAATTATGATTTCTGGGAACTCTGATGTATAATATGTTTTGAAAACAAATTGTAAGAACTGAATGGTTTCAAATGATTTAAAAAGTTTTAAATTTGCTCGAATTTTATGGTGTTACAGATGTTCTCGATTAGGCGCAACTACTGATATTATCCTTTAGGCACAGTTGCTAGGATGTTTAGAGTGAATCGTAGTTCAAAAACATCTACAGGTTGTGGCGCAGTTGCCAAGGTTCATCTATATCATCTTTGATCCCTCATCATTCATCTACCAATGTTCTACCCAAAATATGTGTAGATATAAAATACATATAAAGTTTAAATCATTTAAAACATGTATAAATCGTTCATCCATCAAAGATATCAGGAACACAAATAATATGCACATATAACACGTAATTTATATTAAATATTTCATATCTATGTGTAATATGAAAGTAACTATGCACTCAGTTGTTAAAGTGATGATTCCAAACTCGGACAGCGCTGCACTTCTAACAATTCTATTTTCCTTCGACGAAACCTAGTATCATTACCGCTAGATTTTAGTTTAATATTTATTGCAACGATTTATGAGCGATATTGTTTTATAAATGTAAAATAATTTTTTTCAACCATTATGTACAAACAGGCGCCAGACATGAAACATCGGAGGGCAGGACCATTTTGGCATTATAGCACTTTTGAAATCCAACAACCCTATGTGACCCTTCAAACCAGATTCTCCGTACCACGAGTAGTTAAAAGACATTATAATAACACTTTGTATATTATATTTTATAAAATATGCATTGTTTATAAGTTCAAACTAACGATAATGAACTTAAACATAAGCTATACTTAAAGTAGGGTAAGCATAACTCACTTACTAGGAAGTTTGGCTAGGAACCGGGCTCTGTGGGGGCCGAACTTCTGAGCAGAAAGCTCTTCTTCTCGGAGCCTTCTGGCGCTCCGGGACTCGCTTCTAACATCTAGTAGGTGTTAGAGAAAATCTTAGAAGGTTTGGGAGTAATTGGGAGAAAAGAATGGGAAAGGTGTGAAGAAAATGGGAGATTTGCACCTCTATTTATAGGATGAGTTTGGTGCGAACGCGGGGCGTTCAAGAGCCCAACGCAGAGCGTTTGTGAACGTTGGGCCTTCCCTAGCTGAACACTAGGCGTTCATGGCCAGGTGTCACCATCTGGTGACAGGCCGTGGTGAGGAAGCAGTGGCTCAGATCGCGCCACGTGTCGCCTCCTAGTTATTCCAAAAACTAATTATTTTCTAACATCTATAACGTTTACATACGAGCTTCGTTTTTGACATTCTTTATAACCACACGTAGGTAACGACGGGATCTACAACTTTATTTTTTACCGCATTATCTAATTCTCCATCGATTTTAAATCTCACAGTATGAGAAGATTACACTGTTAACGACCGTGTAAAATTCATAGCTTCTACATACAAAATCTGTTTTCTACTGTCTTTTTATCATTGAACTCCTATTAATGAGATCTTCCATTCTCATTTAGGTTGTGCCGGCTAAAAATGGATCAAACTAAAATTCGATTTCTGGGCTGTGCACTGCTATGCTAAATCTTAGAAAAATCATAACTTCCTCATACGAAGTCAGATTTGGACGTTCTTTTTATGTACATTCTAGGTTTAACATATATTACGATTTTAGTTTAGATCCCTAAGGATAAAAAGTAATTTATCAAAAATTCACTTTTTACATTACGTGGTGTCATGTTGGTTTAGCCGTAAAACTTTGGCGAGTTATAACTTCTTCGTTATAACTCGAATTTCAGCGTTCTTTATATGTACGGAATCCTTGAGACATATACTATAACTTGGTTAAGATTATTCATTCTAAATAATCTTCTATCAAAAAGTCATTTTTGACGGTTATTGTCTTTAAATTGACTAGCTCGAATCTGCAGGCGTTACAATATCTATGCAATGAGAGCTCTCAAGCCTATACATGAAAACTATACAAGTATATATAGACAAAAACAACCCAAAAACACATATAACAAGAGGTAAACCAAAACACCATTCGGTGGAGAGCTTAGCAATAGACATGTTTTTGTTTATATATTGGTTATTATATTCCTTCTTATAATTTTCGAACACTATTATCCTTCTAAACGGTAATTTGTAAAATTAGGGATTAGCATTTGGACCGGGGAACCGGTACCGGAACCAGAACCGGATAGAACCGATCGGGCTGGGACCAGGACAATATTCTTGTGGATTTTTAGAACTGGAACCAATGGAACCGGTAAAAACCAGAACCGTATGTTGCTATTTCTCGATGATCGGTTCCAATATTGAAAACACGGCAAAAAGCATTAGGAACCGGAACCGGTAGATACGGCGGTCCGGTTCGGTTCTTAATTTCGGCCGACTTCGGTTAGTGGGCCGGATCCGGTTCGGACCGGTTTTAGCCGGGTCGGTTCCTTTGCTCATCCTTATGTAAAATCGAGAACTTTGGCGCTAGTGATTTTTTGTAAATATCATTTCAAACTAACATATACGATGAGTGTTTCAAAATTATCAATTTGAACAACTCTTAGTTTTTCCACCATACATTCAAAATATCGACAATTGCGGATGAAATGTGAAATATTATGTAGGTTTTTATTTATCCACCTAAAGTGATTTGACTTTTATCCTCATTTTAATTGAAAAAAAGGAAATATTTTGAAATTTGACTTAATAATTCTCACTTATAAAAAATAGTTATGGGAGAACCAATAATTTTTGTTAATTCAGATTTGTATATATTTGAAATTCGGCATACAAATCTCCTTTAGTATTGCCATGTCTCATTTCTACAATGAATCTTGATATCAACATAATTTTATAGGAATTACGTTTTGAATACTAAGAATAGTTTTAGTTTCATGCAATTGTATTTGTAGTATGTTAAACGAAGTTGTGGCTAAAAAATAAATAAAATGTGTTTAAAATGGTAAACATCATCCTTGGATGTCTCACTAACCCGTTTTTATCCAAAAAAAAAAAAAAAAAGGAGGCAAACTAGTGTTTAAAAGTTCATGAGTTTAAGTATCATGTGGTGATCGTTAGGGAGAAAGGAATCATTCTCTTCCAACCCACTGAACGCACTGCCACATAATTTTTTCTCTTTTATTTTTCTTAATCTTTCCGAACCCACAACACACGGAAACCTATCTTTTTGAACTCACTCAACCCACTCAATTAAAAAAAAGTACAAAACAATCAAATGTAAAATCTTAATTAGCAATAAAGTTATCGGCGGTACCACTCGCGCTTAAATGAGTTGGTTGATTGGTTTCACTAATCCACTCCATCATCTCTCTCTACTTTCTCTTTCTTATTTTCTCTTGTACCATGTGTTTTAAAACTTATACCTTAGTTGTTTTGTATTTTTTTTTTAATTGAGTGGGTTGAATGAATTCAAAAAGATAGGATTTTAGTATGTTGTGGGTTGGGAAAGATGAAAAAAAAAGAGACAATTTGAAATGACAGTGGGTTCAGTGGGTTGGGAGGGAACGACTCCCTCCTCCTTTAGGAGTAAATTACTTTGTCGTTCAAAAAAATAAAATATATTTATTTATATAATCTTTATTTGATTGTTGTTGTATGTTTTATATTTCATGTAAATTTAAAATTATTGATTTTCATTATTTTTTTTCCCCATAGATGTTCACACTATAAAAATTCAAAATTAGTAGTATTAGTTTCTTTGTTGTTTTCCCGTTTTAGGTTTACATCGGATCTTTTTATGTTCTTTATATGGTTGATTGTTTGTGTTCCAGATATCTATCATTCATAGTAGGAACTAGGAAGAAACCAATCATTTTTACATTTGAAGGAGATCCAAGAATTTACAACTAAAATGACGGTATATTTATTCAAAAAAAAAAAAACTGAATAAAAAATAATCTCATTTACCCAAACTAAATAATTAATAATTTTAGTCCTTTTATTTTTAATTAATGGTGAATTAATATTAAAGTTTCTTTTTATTCAATGGAATGCCCTTCTTGTTTCAAGCTTTTGTTCTCTTGATGTTTAACCTAATATTCTTTGTTGCTTTAAGGCCTACTTTTAATGTAAAATATTATGTTTTTAGATAGTTAATTAAATATTTTTGGAATTATATAAGATCATCATAAAATGTATTTTACTGGATCTAACGGTAATTTTGGAGTCATTTGTTTGGAATTCGTTGTGACATAAAACATATTTACAAAAAACCGTAAAAAACTATTAGCAAAAACACCTTACACGACAAACTATAATATTTAAGATTCCGTGTGACATTAGTTAGGTTTTAATAAAATCGCAGCAAACTTCTTTTTTCACAATATTTCTATACAAAAATTCAATATCATAACTATTTGTTTTCACGTTTACAAATTGTATAAATGACATTAATTTTATATAAAATTTCAATTTTGATATTGTATTTGAATTTTTTTTTCAATTAAGTCGTTAATATTATATTTTTGTTGTAAGTTTAACCAATCGTTTTAAAGTATTTAACTATTTCATGTTTCTCTTTTGCCACAAAAAGATGTTGTGACTTCTACATATGATTTAAATTGACAAACATTTAAGTTAAATTAAACTTTTACCTAGATTTATACTCATTTTCTTTTATTTCTTCTTCTTTTCTTCTCTTAGAGCGTCACAATTTTGTACAACGACTACGCGAGTTCCTTCAAATGGTTCATCATCCTAGAGTGGTGTAAACAAATAAATGAAGGTTTCTTTTAGGAGATGTTATTGTAGAAAACATTTATTGTCTTGCTTATACCACTTTTGGATGATGAACTATTTGAGCGACCTTGGAAGTCATTGAATAAAATTGTGATTTTATGAGAGAAGAAAAGAAGAAGAAATTTTATTTTAGATGTTTCATGTTTCTAATCATGATTTTATAAGAAGATAAAAGAGGGTTTTTTTTTTTGCAGAAAAATCTCATTATTTTGGAAAAACTTTCAGAAAAAGTCTTAAATATATACATTTTTTGAAAAAAAAAACTCAGGAAACTAGCCAAAATATTCAATTCCGTTCTTTCTGACCCTTTCAGCAGTCACTTGCCCATGTAGCGTGCCACAGTGGAAGCATCGTTGACGTGTGGTATGCCACGTCAACATCATATTTACATTATAATTTTTTTTGAGAAAAAAAAATGAAGAGGGATTCAAACCCACGACCCTCTTCCATTGTCATAACACGTTTTAATTCTGGTATTTTGTAGAAGTTGAAAATTATTTAGCTTAATTTCATTAGAGGTAGAAAATACTATGGGCAACATGCCACATGTTTGTGGTATTGCTACAATGAGTAGACCAAATTTTTTTTATTGATGTTCCAAGAAGAGGTTGAGTTAAAGCAAGAAAATTTCTTTGTCTGACAAAATTATAAACACAAATTCCCAACATGATCAGCTCAATTTTAAATCAAACTAGAACGTTTACGTATACTATTACAACTCAAACCTCACTAAAGTTTCCTACACTACTCTCTTATGATTACACACATATATCCAATTGTAATGGATAAAGAACATGAAACCCTAAAAGACTTAACCCTAATCTGTAAGAACAAAGGAATGAGAATAATTTGTGTGAATGAACTACATACAAAATGATCTGATAATAATTCATTCAATACAAACAACTATATATATAGGGTATAACCTAAACATGAAACGTATTTTAACCCAATATAGGGCAAATACATATATAATGACAAATAGTCATCAACCCTTCATATCAGTAGCTTCCAATCTCCTTTGTGCAGTTTCCTGTTGTACATCCAGCTTTAAGCATCACACAACTCAACTATAAATCCAGAACTAAATCATCAAGTTCCAAAAAGTTGCAACTTTAGTCCCCAACAAACATGCACTAACCAGTTTAAGTCAGTAGTACCCATATATGTTGGGTAATTAAGATTGTAAGGAAATAGGCATTATTTCCAACAGTCTAGAAACCAAATAGACTCAAATAATTATATTGGTTTTCTGGATATTATTAATGATACTTTCTTAAACATGATCTTGGAGATGTTATATAACATAGCTTATTTGCAGTCACTTCTTCATGGATGAAGAGTGTGTGTAATTCAGATACGACTGGGATCCTTCAACTATAAAATTCATTTTTCAAGTCTTTTATTGGCTTATAAGTTTATTTGCGTATGGCCCAAAACATAGGTTGCTCTGTTTGGAAATTGATGAGGTTGCCATGAGGGATGTCAAAGTAGAGAAGGGGAGGGGTTTGACTGCAATTATCTTTTTCATTAAAACATGGGTAAAGACCATATTGACAACATTAGGGAAAGTTGTTGGTCAACAGTTGGAATCTAAAACAGTTTCTTCAGCACAAAGCATACCAAGAAGTAAAGATCATAAAAAAAGGATTTAGATCTCTCAACCACACCCTCCAAATGGACTGCTTTGTTTTTAGCTAACTTGGAACTATAAGGTTTGCCCAAATTTGTATAAATATAGTCTTTATTTGTATTAATGTTGGATTTATGACTCTGTGATAATGTGGTATGTGTAATTTTTGTACTTTTCCAAACCCCCCAATCATTCTTTCAATTAATTACATATGTGTCAAACATACAAAAGATAAAAACAATTACCATTAAAAACATTCATGCAAATGTTCAAGAAGAAATAGGAAAATATTTTGATATTTTGGAATCTTTTCATCAACTTAATCAACTTGTCTCTTTCATTAATATTTGTAGGAGGAATGTTGAAATTATAAACCTCTTGATCGATTAGATCTTATAACAGGCGATACAAGAAAGCTATAACAGTAAGATAAAACACAAGAATGGAACTGAATCAGTCGAATGATTAAACCAATCCTTAGCAGAGCTCGATGAAGAACTTCCGCTATAGAGGATTCTAGGGTTACAAAAGATAAGAACGTAAACGCTTATAAAAATCTCTATCAAATCTTACCTTAAAGAATGCATGCAAGCATATATATATAATAAACCCTACAAAGACCTCACGGATGGACAGGCCCATACCGGAGACAAAACTGGACTAGTTAACGAGCCCAAGGACACAACACTAACTGGACTTAACAATCTCCCCCTTTGCGTCAATTTGGAGCGAGACTATCATTTCTTCTTGCTGGGGACAGCTGCCGGAACCTTCTTGGTGGTATCAAACAGACGAGGGATAAGAGCGAGGATTGTCTGTCTGAAGCGAATATACCACTGGATCATATCATCAAAGTATTTCTTGTCGTCAGCTGAGTTTTTCTTGCAACGATGAATAATTCCTAAGACATGTTCCAGGCATGCAGTGGTGTAGAGATGTTTGTCTGCCAAAGCGAACAGACATTTTTGGCCTTCGTTTCTAGTAAATATAACTGAATTTCTCTTCGGGTCAATCTTCCCCATCTGCATCATGTTGAGATCACTTGCTGAGCCAACAGGAGAAATAGTAGGCTTTTTCTTGAAGACACTAGCTATCTCCTGATCCATTTTGGCGACTTCCATGATGTAGCAGACAAGCATCCTCTTGAAGTGGTCAATGATCGGACCATATTTTGCTTCATTTGTAAGAAGGATGTTGTGCAAAATTATCCAGTCGTGTGGATTCAAGTTGGGAAGATCAGCAAGCAAAATGGCATGTTCGGACTTGGTAGATCCTCTCAGCACCTTAAACCGAACGTTGGTGAAGTTTCCTTCCAGATACGGCTTGAGGACCCGAACATTGACTATCTTCTGAGCGCTCCATGTTTGATACTGTGGTTGAGCGGCCCTCAGATAGAACTCGACCAAATCCCTGTCAACCTTTGGATGTGGATGAGGGAACTCGGCAATGTTGTCAAAGGCATGGAAGACAAACGTCTTTCGGGTCAGTGGCATGTCGAACTGAGAATCGACAGAATTAACGCGATCTAGAGAGATCACTGGTTCTAGCCACAAGATGCTTGGGGTTTCGATTGCTTCTTTCAGCAACTTCTCAAGAGTCCAAGGAAGAAAAAGGGTTTTCCTACTCTCAAGAAGGTCGTGAGCTTCTTTCTGTTTTCGTTCAGCTTCTTCAGCCTCTCTAGCAACCCGAGCGCTGATGTCAGCATCCTTGTCTCGACCTTGCTTTTTCAAGAGACCAGCAATCGTCTCTTTGTCATCGTCACTTTCTTCAGCAATTTGTTTCCCTTTATCTTTTACACCCGAACCTGAGGCTTGGCCTGTTGGAGGAGGTTCGGTTGTTTTTGTTGCTGTAGAAGTGGGAGGCAGTTGAGATACATTCTTTCCCCCTTGTTTCGGAATGGACACGAAGTCAAGGAGCCCTTCAATCTTGCTCAGGAGAGAAAGTGCAGGAGCAAGCTTTTCCACGAGAGTACGCCTCACAGAGTAGTTTAGTATCGGTTCATGTGCTTCCAGGATGTTTGAAATGGCTGCGTGGACATCCGAAACACACGAAGACACAATCTCTCGTTCAGACCGAAGAGATTCAATCTCCTTTTGAGAAGTGGAGAGTTGAAGACTCTTGACCTTAAGAGCAGTGGTCTTTCTAGCGAGAGCGTCCATGAGAGAGTTTTCAGCAGCTAGATCTTCTTGAAGCTTGGTGAGGCGCTCCTCAATGGTCGCCTTAAACGCCGAGTTGTCGTCTGTGAGAGTTTGACGAAGAGCGGCAAATGACTTCAGTTCAGAGGCAATTGAGGTAGCCAGCGAGTTGACGATGGGGTCAAGCTTCATTTTGGTGGCTTCGGCAGTTTCCTGTAAAGACTTCAACAGAGAGGAAGCATCAGTAAATAGTTTTTCGACTTTTTCGGTCGCAGCCGCACAGGCTTTGGTGGATGCATCAATGGCGGCAGTAGCTGAGTTTAGAGAGACTTCATAAGCTTTTGAAAAAGCATCAACAATCTTCTGAATAGCAGCTTCAGAAATGGTGGACTGTGATGAAGAAGAGGAGGCAATGAGCGAATCTATCTTCTCGTGAAGCTCCTTTAGATGCTTTTTGGTGACGGGAGCATCATCATCGTCATCACTCTGCACCTGATACGGACTGTCTGAGCAGGAGATGAGGGTGGAGGTGAGGTAGTGGAAGTAGGTTCGGGTGCTTTAGTAGGAACCCCCGTATCCGATACGTTGGTGATTACGTTAGCGGTTGTTGTGGTAGCTTCTGTAAAAATGGGAGGGGGTATTGGGATGGAAGTTGGTGGTATTTGAGTGGTGGGGGTGATGGGGGGAATGGAAATAGGAATGGTGACGGGTGGAGAAGAGATAGGTGAACTGGAAAAATGAACTTCTGGGGTAGGCGATCGTGGAGGAGTGTTGCCACGAGGAGACTCGTCAGAGTCTGAATGTTCTTCCTCAGATTCGCTTAAGGAGGAAGCTAATATCAGCTTGTGCCTGGGTTGGGTTTTCTCTTCTTCAACGGAGGGGATTGAGCAGCCTTGGTGGTTTTACGTTTCTTGGGAGAAGGGCCTTTCGCTCCCTTGCCAACCTGCTTGTCTTTGCCTTTTTCATTCTTCTTTCCCCTTGGAGCAGGCTTGTCAGCTTCATGAATGGATTTGATCATCTCAGGAGTGAGCTCTCTAGGACCAGAGCGACGAAACTCCTTGTGGGTTCGAATGATACGACTGTCAGCAGGAACGTCTCCATACATTGACTCAGGGATGGAGCCAATAAACTGGAATTTGGATGCATCGGAGACTATGATCTTCATGGTATGGAAAGTACCAATCGAAGACAGTGGAGAACCAGCAACAATGGGGACGTGATACTTTTCCATCACCCATTTTGTGACTATGGTCCAGAAGCGAGCATATGAGATCTCAGAGTGTCAAGATGTAAAGGCCAGACTCTGAATCAGCTGTTGCCATAGGACCGACCCATAGTCCAGGTTGATACCGTTGTAAAACCCATACAGAATCGTGATGAACAGACGACTCGCTCCGTTCGACCCAACACTTCGTTCAGATAACCCCTTGAACAACACAGTAAATAACCCGTTCCACTGAGGAGGCAGGCACGATTTCTTGAACTTAGTGACCGTTGTCAGCACCTCAGTATACCCCATATTGTAGAACATAGAAAACATGTGACCCACTGGAATGGATTCAGGGTTAACCCTAGATGAATCAGGTTCAACCCCTAAAAGGGAGCAGAATCGCTGCTTGGAGATTGACGCTTTGTGATCAAGAATGTCGAAGAAGATCCTATCGACAGACTTGTCATAATGAGCAGTGGCGAAAATTTGGGATAAACTCTCCATAGGAACAGCTTCAGCTTTGGTGAGAGCAGGAGCAAGCGGCGAGTATTTGAGGCATTCGATGATCGGGAACATGAAGGCATCATAAACCTGAGGTGTAAGATCGATGATCAAACTCTGTTGGGGACGAATCGGTAGGATGTAGGAAGTGGCATGAACAGATGATGAATCAGCCATTGAAGTGAAGAAGATGGGAGAGATGATGAAAAGTAGAATACATGAAGCTTTTCTTGCTCTCTGTAGTTTGGGTGCAGTAAAGAGGTAAACAATGGTTGAAGTGACCTTTTATACTGTGGGTAAAGGAGAGAGAAGAATCCGTTCCCAAATCTTCGAAGGAAATACGAAGTGTTTTTCAGAGGTGATTGAAGCGTGACAGTTGGTAGCACCGATGATTACACATGAGAGAGAATAACTGTCCCGATTCACACGCCTTCCCAGCAGGCGCCATTTTTAAACGAAACGGTTCCACTTCACACGCCTGTCATTCAAGCGCCATTTGAAAATCAAATCGATTGGACTCCCGCCTGAGTCAGCATCTTATCCCTTTAGAGAAAACGTCATCTTTAAGCAAAATTACCACGTGGATCAATATTAGCCACAACTCGTTTATAACTTCAAATCCCCAAAAAAACTTGTAACTAATGAAACTAGAATCTTGGAAAATCAAAAAAGATTTTCGTGCTTAGTGTGTAAAAAATAAGAAAATAAAGCAACACATATATGGGAATTTGTGATGTCAGTAAAGACACGAAACAATGGATCCCAGGCACGAATCTCTTCCTTCAAAGTCAAGAGAGACTTTAAAGTGTTTGTGTGGTTTCCCATTGAATAACGATCAGACACTTATTGAGAAGTGTTGAAAGGATTCTTTTAATTAGGCTTATTTGGGTGGTTGTAGCTTCAGTTCAGAATTCCTGATCTTGATATAAGATAGAAATCGAACGAAGTACTTGTGAGACCAATGTAGTCTGTTGAACAAGTAGGTTTGAAATAATTTAAGTGGCAATGTAAAATAATTTATGTAGAATCTCTAAAAAAAATTAAAACTGGATTCCAAGGGAAGAAATGTTATAGGTTTTAACAATTTCATAGGAAGCACACAAAAGGAAATTAGAGATTTCACTTTCCATCCCCATGGATAAGTCCGTCAATTCGTTAGTGAAAGCTAAAGCAAAGTTGATTGTTCACCGTCAATGCATAGTAGGTATTGAATTGTGGGTTTCACTTAGTACGTAGTGGCACGAGGCTAAGATCATGAACACAGAAATTGTGTAACCATAAACCTCATTGGTAATGTCTGAGAGTCTCAAGGGTTACGTTTATGAAGCGAATAAGATGGAGAAAAGTAGTGTAGATGGTGTAAAGAAACCAAAGTACCTCTGCTATTAAAATAAGGACCAAGCAGAAAACTCTTATCTCATGTGAGAAGAGAGTTAGGTAGCTCATGATTCGAATAAGTATGAAAGCCTAATTGGGAAGACAATGTTTGTATGTACCAAGTCAGTAAAGCTATTATTCAGAATCAGTTGAGGCTTTGGACACATACAACAGCATGCTTGTAGGGACACTTAACTAATGAAAGAATTTCCCCACAAATATCCATACAAAAATATAAAACACAAAACAAAAAAAATTATCGAAAAAATAATAAAATAAAAAAAATGTTTTTGGAGTGTTTGATTTAAATTTTTTTTTTGGAATTTTTGATAAAAAAAAAATGAGACACAAAAAAATTTGGAGCCGAACCCGAGCGTTCGGTCTATTTCGGTTGCAAAAAAATAAGTTTGAAAAAGAAAAGAACTTTGAAAATAAGAGAGATGAATTTGAGAAAATGATACAAAAGGTTTACAACCAAAGAAACTACCTTTGAGTGATAGGCGAAGATAAGAGAATAGGAACGAACCCGAGCGTTCGGTTCATTTCGGCACACATGTGAACCGAACCCGAACGTTCAGTTCATTTCGCCTCCAACTTTTAGTTTTGAGAAGTAGTTTTTGGTACTGACTCCGATTCCATCATTCCAAGCCCTTGTAGAATTTTATTGAAACTCGCTTCAGAGAGAGCTTTAGTGAAGATATCAGCCAGTTGATCAGTGGTTCGAACAAAGTGAATTCCGACGTTCCCATCTTCCACATGATCCTTAATAAAGTGATACCTCAGTGCTATATGATTTGTCTTGGAATGTTGCACTGGGTTATGACATATCCTAATTGCACTTTCTGAATCGCAATATAGTGGGATCTTTTTCATATTGAGTCCATAGTCCTGGAGCTGGCTTTGGATCCAAATCACTTGAGATGTACAGGAGGCAGCTGCAATGTACTCTGCTTCGGTTGTTGACAGAGAAACACATGTCTGTTTCTTTGATTGCCAGCTAACCAACTTTCTGTCTAGGAATTGGCAGCCTTCAGTGGTGCTTTTCCTGTCTAAACCACATCCTCCAAGGTCTACATCTGAGTAGGCTTGAACGAAAAAACCTGAGTTTGATGGATACCATAAACCGAGGGAAGTGGTTCGTTTCAGATACCGGAGTATGTTTTTCACTGCAAGCATATGTGGTTCACGAGGATTCGCCTGAAACCTAGCACAATAACATACAGAAAACATTATATCAGGCCTGCTAGCAGTGAGGTACATTAAAGAACCAATCATCTGGCGATATAACGTAATATCGATTGCCGGTTTTTCCAAGGATGGTGTGAGCTTGGTGCCGAACGCCATTGGAACTTTAACCTTTGAGTCTCCCATCATGCCGAATTTAGCAAGAAGAGTCTTGGTGTAAGCTTCTTGGTTGATAAAGATGCCTTCGGGTCCCTGTCTAATATTTAAACCAAGGAAAAAGTTAATCGGACCCATTGAGCTCATTTCAAATTTAGTCTCCATCAACTTTCTAAATTCAGTTGTTAAGCTAGGATTCGTTGAGCCAAAGATGATATCATCGACATAGATTTGAACAATCATAAGGTGGTTACCTTCCTTCTTACGAAAGAAGGTTGGGTCAACCGAACCTTGTTTGAATTTTGACATCTTTAAAAACTTAGTTAGCGTTTCATACCATGCTCTAGGTGCTTGTTTCAGACCATAAACTGCTTTGTCTAGAATATATTAGTGATTTGGGTACTTTTCATTGACAAAACCAGGAGGTTGCTCCACATAAACTATCTCTTCAAGTTCTCCATTCAGAAAGGCACATTTCACGTCCATTTGGTAGACCTCGAAGTTCTTGTGTGCAGCATAGGCCAGAAATATTCGAACAGATTCCAGCCTCGCTACCGGAGCAAAAGTTTCCTCATAATCTATTCCTTCTTCCTGGCAGTATCCTTTCACCACGAGACGAGCTTTGTTTCGAATCACATTGCCTTCCTTGTCCATTTTGTTTCTGAATACCCATTTGAGACCAACAACTGAGGCATCTTTAGGAGTTGGAATGAGGCGCCATACCTTGTTTCTTTCGAACTCGTTGAGTTCATCTTGCATAGCTTGAACCCAGTCAGAATGATCAAGAGCAGTATTTACTGTCTTTGGTTCAACTTTTGATACGAAAGAATTATACATGCAGAACTCTACTTTGGAGAATAGAGATGCTTGATTTGCCTTCAGTTGAGATCGGGTGAGGACCTTTTCAGAGACATTACCCACTATCTGAGATACAGGATGATCTCGGGTCCATTTAACAAGAGGAGGGTAATTTGGATCATAGGATGGATCCAATTCAGCATTGACCATTTCTTCCAATTCAGATTGACTATCGTCATCGTAGAACATGTCGTAGTTCTCCCCCTCGACTGATGAGCTTGCAGGTGTAGCTGGACTTTCTGGTGCTACAGAACTTTCGGGTGTTGTTGAGCTTTCGGGTGCTAGTGAGCTTTCGGGTGGAACTGGAATAGAATTCTCCCCCTCAAGTTGTGAGTTCGGTTGTTTTGAAGAGAGTGGATTCTCCCCCTCAACTGAAGTGCCTTGCTGAGGAGGTTCGTTTGGAACTTGTTCTCCTTCACCCATTCGTTTGGCGGCATCTTCGACAATTTGCTTCAGATGGTCGACTTTGTTGTCTACTGCCTTGGCTTCCGAAAGAGTAGCTTTCTTAGGTTCATCGAATAATTCCACAAACTGATCGAACAGATTAGCAATTGAGGCCGTGACTTGACCTGTTTGAGAGAAAATCTCTCCAATTGCTTCTTCAGTAGCCTTTAGCTTTTTGACGAAGTTATCATCGAAAGTCACATAATATGTTTCTTCGATTTTTCTGGAACGCTTATTTAAAACCCAGTATGCTTTTGAAGTAAGAGAGTATCCCAAAAAAAATCCTTCATCAGCTTTAATGTCAAACTTGTTACGATGTTCTTTGGAGTTGAAGATGAAGCATCGTGAGCCGAACACATGGAAGAATTTTACATTCGGCTTCCTGTTATTGATGATCTCATAAGGAGTAAGAGAGAAATGTTTGTTGAGATAAGACCTGTTTTATGTAAAACATGCTGCAGCAATAGCATCAACCCAGAAATATAATGGAAGAGAAGCGAAACTTAGCATCGTTCGGGCCGCCTCACACAAGGATCGGTTTCGTCTTTCGACAATTCCGTTCTGTTGAGGCGTGTAGGGGGCTGAGAAGTTGTGACTGGTTCCTTTTTCTGCCAAAAAGTCTTCAAATTCTTTGTTCTTGAACTCCAGTCCATTATCGTTCCTGATGTTGCGAACGACTTTTCTCAGTTGCACTTCAACCTGCTTAATAAACATCTTTAGCTTAGGAGTAGCCTCAGATTTGTGCTTCAGAAAGAACACCATGTAAAATGAGAGAAATCATCAACAATAACAAGAATATACTTGCTACCGCCAATGCTTTCGATCGATGATGGACCACACAAGTCAATGTGAAGCAACTCAAGTGGTTCAACAACTTTTGTGTTTATAATGGATGGGTGACTTTGACGACTTTGCTTCCCCATTTCACATACAGCGCACAAATGTTCTCGATCAAACTTGAGCAATGGGAGACCCCGAACATGACCTCCGGTGACAAGCTTGTTGATGTCTTTGAAGTTGAGATGTGAGAGCCTTCGATGCCACAACCAGCTTTCGTCAGAATGAGCTTTGGATAAAAGACATATAGCTGGATTTCCTTTGATTGGTTTGAGATTGAGTGGAAACATTTCGCCTTTGCGTTCTGATTTGAGAATCACCCTTTTTGATTTCTTCTCTATGATTTCCGAACCTTTATCGCCGAATGAAACCTTGAGACCGGTACCTCCTACCAGTTGAGACACACTAATGAGATTATGTTGTAACCCTTCAACGTACGCCACCTTACGTATTGTGAAGTCTCCATTAGTTATCCTGTCATAACCCTTTATCGTTCCATAAGAGTTGTTGCCGAACTTGACATTCCCACCATTCTGAAGAGATCGAAACTCCCTTAGCTCTTCCTTCCTCCCTGTCATGTGACATGAGCAGCCACTGTCAATGTACCATTCTTCGTTGAACTGCTCATCACTAATAACCTGCAAAAATTAAGCAGATTTAGGAACCCAAAGTTTCTTGGGTCCACGTGAGTCTTTCAAAGGAACAGGAATAGTAAGAGAAACATCAACAAGATATGTTCTTTTTATTAATGTTGTTTCATCTTTCTTCTTAATAGTGAAAACTTTGATTTGGTTAGGGTTAGTTACAGACGATTTGGTTTCAGATTTCGGTAGTTGGGCATTAGTCTGCTTTCGGTTTTCCTGGACTGAGGAAATCTTCGATTTTCCTTTCAAGTTCGTTGAAGAATTTGGATTTTGTGTAGGAACGGAATTGGGTTTAGAAGAGAATTGAGAATGAGAAGAATTAGAATGGGAATTTCTTCTGACTTGTGGTTCGAAATAACCCTTTTGTTTATGGTCATTGGAGGGACCGAACCTGGACATTCGGTAGTTGTTGCTTTCGGGACCGAACCTGTCCTTTCGGTTGCTGTTGCTTTCTGAAGCGAACCTGTCCTTTCGGTTGTTTTCCTCATGTGGCCTGAAAGCCTTTTTCTCTGACTTTGAATTTTGATCATGATAAGAGAAATGAGTGTTTTGAGAGCGCCAAAACTGCTTTCGCTCAGAGAGATTCTTTTTGTATCTTAGGTTTCTTTGCTGCTTTTGATTTTTCACCTGTTTTGGCTGTCTGTGGATGTTAACCTTTTGCTTTAACTTCTTGACAGCCGGTTCGCTCTTCGTAGATGAGGTTTTGCTTGTGGAGGTGACTTCTTCTACAGGTATTTCTTTTGAACCACTTGTGCTTGGCACGTCAAAGTTGTCAGGCTTATTCAGCGGCTGTGGAACATATCTTCCTTTAGTTTTCCATGACGTTCGCTCTGACAGACCAACTGTTTCGTCGGCATTATCTATAGGAGCAGACCAGAAGAACTCATCACAGCCATCTGCGTTATCTTCGTTCACTATGGCAGTGAGTTCGGCTGTTTGATGTTCAGTTACTCCTATGACTTTGTACACCTGATTTGGAGTAGTTCTAACCTTTTGGTACACAACAACCTTTTCTTCAAGAATCAGGGACTTATTTTGGGACGAATGATCAAAATCCACAGAATTTTCAGAAATCAGATTTTTGTGATTTTCGGGTTCGCTCTTGGCAAACTCAGAACAGTAGACTACATTCTCTACAGAAATTTCACTCATATCATCATCCTCATTAAGTTCAGATGCGTTTTCAACATCAATTTTATTTTCTGAACTTAAATTGGCACTCAATGAGTCGAATTTTTGTATGGTTTCGGTCCTTAGTTTCAGCTTATCATTTTCATCCAAAAGATTTTTCAGCATGTACTTATGGTCTTTGGACTTTATAAAAGATTCTATTTTGTCCAGACCATACATGTAAGTAGGATTCACATCATCAGACGAAACAACACTCTCACAGTTGTATGCTTCAGCATCGATTTCATCCTCCTTAAACTCAGGGAAGGGTAAAATCATGCGATGTCTTTTCTGCCCTATTTCACAATTCAGATGCAGTTGAGTAATGTTAGCATAAAGCCTTTTAGCAATCAAACAAAAAACATTTCTTTGTTTTAGAAGTTTCAAATTGTCTCTTTGTAAATAAATGTTTTCATCCTTAGACTTAATCAGCTCCGACTCCTTCTGCTCAATCCACATCCTTCGCTCCTCACTCTTGGATGACACCCTGCTTATTTGGTCAGTTAGGTTAGAATTGGTGACCCGTGTTTGAGTTAAACAACTATCCAGATTTGAGATTCTTGAATTTAAGTTATTTAATTCTTTTTCATATGATTTCTGTGGAACTTTGAACGAGATAAAAAGAGATTGTACCTTCTTGATCAATTCATCAAGTTCATTGATCTGCACACTGAGCGGTTTTGCTGTGAAGCATAAGTCCTCTCGCTCCTTGGTATCCTCATTTTTACCATATGTATTGTATCCCCTCATGTGAGATACGTCAGTTACCATCAAACACTTTCCGCTGCTTTCACCACCTCTTGCCACATACGCCTTTCCATGTGAAGGCTTTCTTACCTCATCATCTTCTGAGTCGGTCGACCACACCTGTACGCCACCGAACTCGTCATCCTCTGCCGAACCCTTTACAATAAGATCATTCATAGAAGGATTAGCAGCAGCTTTCTTTCTCTTGATCTCTTCCAGCTTTTTCATCATGACAGCCTCTTCATCTTTCTCCTCATCTTTCTCTGCCATTTTCTTCAGAACACAATCTTTGGCATAATGATTCTTTCCTCCACAGTAATAGCAGCTGACACCAGAATCTCCTTAAACCTTCGCCTCTTTCTTTGGTTCCTCAGTCTTCGGCTCCTCCCTTACTTTTTCAGAACTGTAGCCTCCCTGCCAATTTCAGTTCTTATTGGTAGGAAACCTCTTCTTGATGAACCTTTTTGGATTGGACACCATCATAGCATAATCTTCTGAAGTAAGATCGTAGTCCTCCAGGTTCATATCTTCATCGTCTTCTACATTCTTGCTTTTGGACAGGAGGGCCAGGGACCCCAAGTTTGAGACCACATTCTTCTCTCGCATCACAATCTTTTCTTGGGATTTCAGAATTCCCACCAGTTTTGCCAGTGAATATGACTTGAACTGCTCATGAGCTTTAACTGTAGACACAACAGCTCTCCATTTGGATCTTAAACCATTCAAAAAGGTGACCTTCTATTCAATCAACTTCCTTTCGATATCATGTTTGATCATCTTTCTAAGAAGATGATTGAAGCAATCAAACGTCTGAGTGACAGACTCATCTGAATTTTGCTTAAATTCTCCAAACTCAGACAAAAGCAAGGTCTGAATAGAGTGCTCCAAATCTTCATCTGTGGAATACAGCTCTCGCAGCCGATCCCAGATTTCTTTAGCGGTACTGCAGGAACTTACCAACCTAAACGTATCAGACTGAAGAGCGAATCGGATCAGCCTCAATGCTTTGATGTTGCATTGAAACTTCTCCTTTTCGTCTTGAGCAACGTCTTTTACATCTTTTAACAGATCATTATACTCTTTCTGAGTTTTAATGATTCTGGATGTTCCTGAGTGAGCAAATGGTCCAGACACAATAGCTTCCCATATAAGATACCCATTATCTTCAGATCCGATGACATAGTCTTCAAAATGATGCGCCCAAACTTCGTAATCATGGGTGTAAAGAATAGGAATCCTTGTTGTTGATCCAATACAGTTTGAGATGTTGATATGATTAGATTGAGAATCTTCCATGCTTGATCGTTTAACCTGTTTGAAAGACCAGACTTGTAATATGTAATATTAGGGCAAAAGAATAAATACTGAGATACGTCAATTATGGAGTGACGGCTCAATAAATATCAGTTAATGCGGAAAAACCCTAATCACTTCTTTCACAGAAGAGATGTGTATGAATTACACAGCCTCCTGCTCTGATACCAATTGTTGAGATTATAAACCTCTTGATCGATTAGATCTTATAACAAGCGATACAAGAAAGCTATAACAGTAAGATAAAACACAAGAATGGAACTGAATCAGTCGAATGATTAAACCAATCCTCAGCAGAGCTCGATGAAGAACTTCCACTGTAGAGGATTCTAGGGTTACAAAAGATAAGAACGTAAACGCTTATAAAAATCTCTATCAAATCTTACCTTAAAGAATGCATGCAAGCATCTATTTATAATAAACCCTACAAAGACCTCATGGATGGACAGGCCCATACCGGAGACAAAACTGGACTAGTTAACGAGCCCAAAGACGCAACACTAACTGGACTTAACAAGGAACAAAAAGCTTATTAAAGACTTCAACACACCACAATAAGATTCTCAAGATCTTCACGTTGTTAAACAATTTTCATGTCTCTTCAACATTTCCAAGTATATTTTTGGGAACAATGGTTTTATTGGTAATATTATTCTTCCACTTATGATAAAATACATTTAAGGTCAAACCATATCATATTGTAAAAAAAAATTATATATTTTATAGATTACTATCACTTGCATATATATATATATATATATATATATATATATATATATATATATATTCATTGTGTATTAAATTGAAAATATTTTTTGAAACATTGCATTTTGTTATGATAAAAAAAAACTATTACATTATCGCTAAGGATGAAGTAAATGTTAGAGTTTTTAATAGGTGGTATCATAGTCCAAAAATGACACTAGTTATGGTTTGGTCTATGTTATGAATATATTTTGGTTTATAATTTTGTTCACTTTTACATTGCTATGCTACTAATATTGATTAGATTAAACATGTCACAAACTACTGCTCCTGAATATTTATCCACAGGTTACATCTATATTCCTATTATAAGATTAAACTTCAATAAATCTATCCATATATAGTGATATCAACCAAATACATTTTATTTTCATTTATTATTATTTTTTAAAATTTTATCAATTTTTTGGTTATTAAACCATTATACTTAGAAAGTAGAACGCTATTGTGGTGGTAGTTCAGCTGTAGCAGAGTCTTTGTTGTCGGTTTTTGGTTCCAATTTATGTTTTAATATTTTTCATCTCCAATTGTATCCACAATCAAACACCCTACTATATATATATATATATATATATATATATATATATATATATATATATATATATATATATATATATATATATATATATATCAAATTAGTTATGTTAATGTTAGATGAGTAAATTTATAAGACTACAGATTTTCATATCAGGGAATATTTTGCTTTTGATGTCATGACATCAAATTTTACAAGCGACATGAAATGTATCGTATGTGTGCTTCTGTGTGTTTGGATTGTTTACATGTTATCTACAAAAAAATATTATGAATATAACTTTCGGTTTCAAATCGTAGTTACCTTTGAATTTGAATTCCTACAAATAGATGATTATCTTTCAGAAGGTAAATACCAACAAATACATATAGATATTCACTCCCTCCATGCATAGAAGTTATTTATGGGATTTCTATGTGTATTTGTTGATATTTATCTTTAGGTTTAGATCTATATATATATTTTTGTGTTTTTTTGTTTCTATTTATGTGTATCTATGTGTCTAAATGTGTGAATTTATGTATTGTACATGTGTATAATTATTGATAAATCTTAATATGTCGTAAATTCTTATAAACTAGGGAAGAATCCCGCTTTGCGGGGTTGGAAAGGCCAACAAATTGGAAAAAAAAAACAGAAAATTTTTATTGAGTTACATTGTATGGACCATGCTATTTAAATATGAAAAATGCAACAAATAACAATCTACTTTGGTTTTCCTGCTCTTAAGGCCTGATACAATCTTGGAAGGGCTTAAGATGTAGCCACTTATTCAATTGTAGGTTCATACAAAAGCCTCATCAAGTTCCAAATATCATACCTACATAAAACAAATGCCATGTTCGTAAAATTTCAAAAAATAAATAAATAAATAAATTCTTTTTTTCTATTGAATATAAAACTAACCTAAAGTCTTAATCCAATTATGAAGAAACACTCATGGACTTACTGAGGTCAATGAATTTTGAAGTCCCGTGCGTTTGATAGCTAAATCTTTTAACCTCTTTCAATTTCGCTTCATGATGCTTTTTTTCTTCAAGCGTACTGACTAATCTTTCAAGAAATTTGAAAATTGACCAATGGTCAAAACTTAAAACTATGTATACTTTTAAATAAAATTTATGTAAAGTATGAACCTTTTCGAGTTGAGAATCATAATGAGGTCCCTTGTTTTCTTATTTGTGAGCAAAGAAATGGTTGAAGAGACATCTGATAACATTGACTGGATGGCATCAGAAGTGTACTTCTATAACACAAATGGAGCTACTGCTTGAACTTGATGTTGTGTTGACAATGTCTCTGTATTTGTTAATTCCATGATTCTTTGATTCAGAAACGCTTTAATTTGACACCAAAAATGTAATTTACTCAACACTTAATGTGGAAAATATAAAGAAAAGATCAATTTAATATAATACCTCAAACAGATCATCAATAATCCTACTCATGTACTCTGTCTCCAGAAGCCGACTCCTAACTTTGATTCCTTGACTTTCATTAAAACATTCATCCCTGATGGCATTACATCTATCAAGGCACTATTTTGAGTTGATTCATCTTCAAGATTCTCAACACCAATATCCCAAGAGATTTTTGATACCATTTTTTCTTTATTAGTCTCATCAGATTCCATTCCATCTTTTAAAGAACTTTTCGGAATCTCACTAGCATCAACAACTTCATAGGCATAAAAATCCATCGCTCGAATCCTACACAGTCCCAATATCCCAACCACTCTGTGAGCTATCCAAAATAATATCCCAATCAATACTATCACCTGCAACATCACCTTCAAAACTGATCTCATTGTTAGAACTTCTTTCAGCATTAACATAAGCCAACACTTCAGAAGCTGCTGAAACTTCAAGAGGCGCAGGGTTGTCAATGATCTCCCTTAGATTTGGCAATACAGTCTCTGGATCTTTCTGTCAATGAAACAATTAACTTTTTGTTAAATGTTATAAAGTATAAACCAAAAAATGAATGAAATTTGATATGAAATTACATCCTTTTCTGTGTGAGCATCTTTAACAAAATTGGAATAGAATTTAATTGCTTGTGAAACGGAATCACAGTTCAAAACTTGAAGCATTTTGCTAAATGTGTCGGGCAATGAAGTTGTTGCAGTTTCTAGTAGTTTCAGCTTCACATTGATTCCCTGCAATCCTAACTCATGGCAGGCTTCTGCATACTTAGCAGCTGAGAGAGCAACATTCCTTTTGATATCAACTTCCTTTCGTTCTTACTAAAAAAACCACCGTTAAAACAATTCCCAAATCAGTAAGAACATAATTCGAATCAAAACCCAATTGATAAATGGAAGGATATATAGAAGAAATTAGGGATTAGATAATCAAAATCGAAAGTTGAATTCTCAAATAGTCTAAAATTGAACTCTCAAGCAGTCAAAAATTCGATTCAGGGCCATCTTCTAATCAAAAGAAAATTCGAAAAGCAGGAAAATGAAATTGATTGTGTGACGGCGAAGCAAAGGATGGAAGTACCTTGTGTAGAGGGAAGCAATCGATAGTGTACTAACCCAACTAAGATATAAACTAACCCCATGACTAATATGAGTTGGTCGGATTCTTTGATAGCAGTTCGTTAACGACATCAGTGTGCCCTTTTGGATGCAATCGGGAGGAGATGTAGGGAAACGGTAGAGGACACCGTTGTCAAGATCATGTTTTGGCTAAATCAAGCGGTGATGCAGTAGGTGTAAACACTTTATTAGCAGATGGGGGAAACTCTTGTGATGGTGAAGCTGCTGAGGATAATTCTTGATCCCAATGAAATTCTATGGAGTCCATAACTTGTCCTCAAATTATGGATTACCAAGAGTTTTATGTTTCCTTGATTTATGAGTTAGTTTAGATTAATGAAAAAAAAATTGTGTTTTAGTTGTTTTCAATCCAAATTAATCTAGAGTCAGTTCATAAAATATGTTTTTGTAATTTGTCTTCAAGTTATATGAAAAGTCATATTTATGAAACTTAAAACTCATAAAAGTGTCATAGGTTACATAAAAATGAAGAATCTTTATCATTAAATAGTATTATGACTCCATAACTTGTCCTCAAGTTATGGATGTTAAAGAGTCATTTCTTTAGAAGATGTCATTAAAGAATAAGGAGTTACATAAAATGAAGAGTCTTCATTTTAATGTACATTAAACTCATAAGTTATGAATATGAAAGGTTTTGAATAGTTTCAAAACTTGCCCTCAAGTTTTGGAATTTGTAAAGTCATCCCCCATGTACACTTTAATTCTAAACCCTAGAATTTTAAAGGTTAAAATTCAAACTTTTATGGACTTCATTAAATTAATTAAAGTGTTTAATTAAAAGATTTAATAATTCCATAAAGACATGGTTTAAGTTTAATTAAATTAATAGTATACTTTAATTAATAGACTAAACCACCAAGTATTTTAAGTGTTTAAAATACACCCTTATACTATTATTATAATTTTAATTATATAGATATGTATAAGATAAAATCAATCTTACCATTAGTAGGCTTCATTCACGAAGCTGGTCTATAAGGGGGGGGGGGGGGGGAGGTATAAGGTTACTGTCTATAAAATGGCGGTTTAATGGGTGTTCACTCTCACCCACCACTTCCTTGGCTGGTGGAGGGTCGTTAGCCGAACGGGTAAGAAAGGACTATAATTCTCCCTTCATTAAAAGTATAATGATAAATACTAAGTAACTAAATACTTATAAATTCCCAATCTTAGTTACTTAGGAAAATGTGAAATAGGTGCTAACACAT
This sequence comes from Lactuca serriola, assembly GCF_051521515.1. Lineage (NCBI taxonomy): Eukaryota > Viridiplantae > Streptophyta > Magnoliopsida > Asterales > Asteraceae > Lactuca > Lactuca serriola. The sequence goes on from NC_136412.1 coordinate 333,605,288, forward strand.
GAAATTACACTTTGTACCTTACCAAGTCGTTAGTAGAGCGTGTGTGGCTAACCGGCATGCTAATAAGGACTAGTAAGAGTGGCAAAGGGTAACTTGGCTTTATTATAGATCGGTGGAGCTGTATGGTTAACCGGCACATCGATTAGGTGATAAAGTTAAGGGTACCAAGTCAATTTGCATGGTTACTCACACCTTGTTTGTGATCCTTGGCATCCCAGTCACAAACTTGAGAGGGCACAATCGAGATTCAAACATGCCATTGAAAAGTTCAAAGTATCTCAAAAGATCTAGGAGTTTCAAATCCAATTAAAACATAATTATATTTCGTTTTTCATGATGGAAATTGATAAATCGTCATTTACCTACCTTCAACTATTTTATAACTTGGATTACGGCATCCCTCTTCCAGTTATAAATAGGTTGTTGGGTCCTAGCCTTAATATTCCATATTGGGTGTTATATTAAGGACTTTAAATCAACTAACTTGAATTTCTCCCTTATAGATGTCTAGTTTAGACAACTATGGTCTTCCCAAATCTTTAGGAACAAACTTCCTAATGAAGATGATATCCCAAAAGGCAATCAAGGTGAAAGACTAATCCCTTTATTGAGCACTAATGGGACTGGAAATCATACTTCATTTCCTCCACCTCCTTCAATAATTCTCCCTATCCTACAAGTTTCAAGACTTGAATAGTTCTAAGTCACTCAATCCCTATTGGCAATCAAAGTCTATATGTGCTTACATATTAGAGGTTAAGCCACATATTGACAATCCGGGAGAGTCGGGTGTTAAAGTCTTGAGGAAAGTTGGCTATTGATTGGGTTCTTTAGTCACTTCCTGATAACAGACTATGACATGACCCTTAATGATCTTACATGTTTGCTTGATGATGCTGAATCAACAATGCTTTGGAGCATTGGTAAAGCAAATTAGATTGGAAGATCTACTTCCCAAACCTATTTGGACATTGACATTGGTGACATTGGAAGTCCAGAAAAACTTTATCTTCCCAATTGAAAGGGATCGGCCATGGTCAAGTCGTTAGACCTAATGGTAAAGAGAAAGGCTAAGTCTGTGATAGTCTCGTATACCATTTCCAAAGAGTCCATATGTTTCCTTTTGCCAATAGGAGGGGCATTGGTTGTAAAGCTGCTGAATTTACCTGAAACCTCATAAGGATGGTAAAGTCAAAAGTTTGACTCTACTTCAGGTAAAGTCCGTTATCTAAATCTATTAAGTCTCTTTCGGAGATTCTTAATACATTATGTAATGTAATTACATTGTGATGTTTTTGAAGAATCAAAGGAAGCTTAAAGAAAAGGTGTGCTAATTCTGATCGCATGGTTCGATGACCAGAATTTTGAGCCACTGTATAAGAGTTATGAGATATTTCTTAGGAATAGATAACAACAAAGTTTTCATATGAATTTGCATTGTAAGGATAAGTTTTTCCGCATTTTTAAAATAAAAGAAAAGTTTTGATTTTATTTATTTTAAGTATCCTTAAAAAGGTATTTGTGAAAAATTGTTGTTTATATGCTTCCATTGATAAGCGATATTGGAAAATGAATTTGATTCTTTCATTTGTGGTAGTGTCATAATTTATCAAATAAGGAAAGATTCTCAGCACCCAAGTTTCAGTTGGATAGAAACTTGGAATCATGCAAGTTGTATTGTGTGATGAATGAAAATTTTCATCTTTGGTAAATTAAGACTAATTCCTTGTTCACATTCACATGTGAGTCAAGAGAAGGACTAAAGGATCGGGTACATTAGGTTGTGCACTAGTTAGGTCCACCACAAAGGTTGATAAGATTATTCGTTATGATTTACTAAAGTTTAGTAAATATGATTATGCTTACAAGTTTAATTGTAATTCTGAAACATTGGAAAAGTTTCAATGTATGGCAGAATGAATAAGAAGAATAAAATAAGGCAGAAAGATAAAAGTTTCTCCAATCTGAAGAAATGGGAGAGTACTTGTGTATCCTGTTTTATGATTATCTTAGTGATTAATGATTATGGAACCATATCACAATTGATCCTCTAAGGACACCTTAGTGTATTTGTTGATTAAGGGGAGGAATCATGAATTGTGGAAATGGTTAAATCAAAAGATAAATCATACTTCGTTCCAAAATCAAATCTTAGAGTCATACTCCAAGATTGAGCCTTGAGTGACTTAATCTTTAGAAAGTTCATAACACTTGTCAAATGTAGAGTAAGATGTTTCCTATTCTTGTACATTTGAGATTGGTAAGTTAAGATGTTTTGGATAAAACAAAGACCAACTAAGACCAATTGTGAGAAGTGTTTAACTTGATAAGAATCCGCACTAACTCTTGAATATTTGTTTGTCAAGGAATGGTTCTTGACAAAGAGAATCTTATATGTCAAGATGACAGTGGGAGTATTGAGATAGTTTCAAGAACTAATCAAGAGTTTTGTTAATCACTAGCCCACGACTTGAGGTCTGTAACCTATCGTGTTGACATATTCTTATTTCTATGTTTATTCCAGTAAAAGTTGACTATGCTTGTGAGTTCTATGAGTTCTCAATTGTTTGCATAACAACCCAGAAGCAATGGTGGGCATTGTGCTACCAGGTAGCAAGAAATTAAGATTGAACAAGTTCAGTCCATTTGAATTTGGTTTTGTCACTAACCTTGTCTTGTGATTATGGTTGTGACAAATTCACATGGATAGGAACACTTACACCATAAAAATCTAAGTGTCATAAGGTTTCCCTCCGATTCATGAAAATGATGGTGAGGAAACTCTTTCACTAAGTAGATTTTGAGTAGATAGCAATTGTGAGAATGACAAAAGGTCTAAACATTATTATTACAACATCTCTCTTCATAATTGTTTAGACACACAAGTGAGCTATCTAAGGAAATGTGTATGATTTTGATAAAGTCTTATCAAAGCAATCTCGTATCAGAAATCTCAACTTTGGTAAGAAAGTCAATAAACTATTGATTTCTAGAATCCGGTTGATCTCTGGATACCTGTCAAAGCTAGAGGAAGCATAAGTGTTATGCTAGTAAGATAATAATCATTATGCTAGTGGGAGCATGATTATTATGTTAAGTTTTTCAAGTTAGCAATATTAATTATAGAAAACAAAAGTTTCAATTCGCCTTGAAAAAGTTGTTTTGCTATAATTAAGGGAGATGATTTTATACTTCATTCCAATTCTACAAGCTTAGATTGAGATTTTAATCAACTTTAGCCAAGAATATATATATATATATAAATGTTATGCTGGAATGGTTCAACATAAGGAAATTCTATATATGTTGCATTCTTAAAATCCGTTTATGATTACGGCATCCCTCTTCATAGTTCGAATTGTGAGAACATGGCAAATAAAAAATTTATAGCATGAATCATGTCCCTTATGCTTCGGGTATAGGATCGATTACATGAGCTATAATAGTTATCCTTTCTAAATTTTCCTAATGCTTAGGGCATTAAGAGGGGAAAAGGGATTAGAACTTGATATGACTAAAATGATTAAGCAATTGTCGAGGAAAATTTGAGGCTTACCAAAGATTGGTTACTCATGGACAATTGGAAGTGTAGAGTAAGGACCATATTGACATATTTTGAAAAGAGGCAATTCTTGTTCAGAAGTGATGGTCAAATGGTAATATGGAATTGTTTCCATAGGTGGAAGTTATTCTTTGAATCAGTGTAAGATTAAAGAACTTAATGCAAAGAATGATGTTCAAAGGAATGTACTTTGAATTAGAGACTTAATTTCCATGGAATTGCTTTCCATTGGAAATACTTTGTAATGTCTGTTGCCAAGTCTTTGTGACTTGTGTGCATATTCATTACAAGAGGATCATTGCATATAAGTTTAGAATCTAACAACATTACGTAAATGACAAGAATTTGGTGTTCTTACATTCATTGTAAAGGATTTGGGATTGTGAAATGAGCATCATTGAAATGTTGTCAATCGATCTGTTTCACAAAGAGAGGACCACATGTAAACATAGTGTGCATACTTTGAGTATGGCATAGCTATTGTTTGGACGAACATAGTGTGCATGCTTGGAGCATGGCATGACTATTGTTTCAATTCAAGTATTAAATTGATTAATCGAAACATGAAATAATGAGTAATCAATATGGTGCTTAGATAAAATGGTTTTTATTTACACTCAAGAGTTTGGGACCATATAGGATTAAGTATTATCCTTGTGTTTCACTTTGCGTGTTTTGACTTCCAAAATAACTAGGACATTCTTCCCGAATGACTCAGTTATCCAAACTCTCCACAGTCAGTCATACTTTGGAAGTAGGTATTGATTTAAGACTGTCATGAATTTGGCTTGTATGATTTGTCTAATGTGCATTAGACATAGCAAGAGTTGCTACAACATTCATGAGTGCTCATAAGTTCTGAGTATTGGATTTAACCCATGCTCATTTGGATTCACTTCATGGATTTTTATCACGAGTGAATCATGAGACGATAATATCTTATATTCTTCAAACCTAGAGATATGAGTTGTTGACTACGAGTTGGTTATACATTGATTGCACGAAAATGCATTGGTAACTCGATGTTATAAAACGTGCCTTTGTGTATGATTCAACAAGTAGTCAGTACAAGCATATGAGTTGAAGTTTATCCATTCCTTTTAACCGTAATGGGATAAAAGCGATATATGTGGGCCCCTCGATGATTTAGTGATGACAAAATGTAAGTGCTCGGTCGGGCCGGGACTGATTTGATTTGTTAAATTAGTCAGTCGTCATAAATCGGAAATCGGGAAACAACGAATGGACAGAGAGAATGATTATAATCCATGTCTCAGTCCATATGATATCTAGAATGGAGGAATATATGATCACTTATCTAATAGACGCGTCATTGATTTGTTAAGAGTTCGGCAACAGCTTTTAAGAGCTACGATTGCTGGTCAGGTTGTGAAGGCGTACTTTAAATTATAGTTATTATTTTTATCCAAGTGGGAGACTGTTGATTAGTGTCTAAGTCCATAACTATAATTGGTATATACTTGACCCGACTCGGCATGGTCCATTTGGGTTGCATGGCATCATGCATTTGGATAGACTAAAATGAGAGAAATAGCACTTAAGGTTTATTAATATATTACAAGTTATAATATATTAATAAGATTATTTAATTAGTATTGATCAATAATTAATCTAGAATTAATTAAGTGATCAAAAGAAGACTAATTAAATATATGGGTTGATTGTGTAAATCATCCATTCTTATATAGTGGACTAATGCTCCATGGATTATCAAGTTAGGCTAAAACCCATAGGATGTTCCATGGTGTATTTGAACCCATGGATCCAAGGAAATGGAAAGCCATGACAATTAGGGTTTACCCTAATTGTGTCACACTATATAAAAATATCATTCTTGTCAAAATTGGTCACTAAGACTATGTGTGTATGTAGAGGGCAAGTCGATTTCATGAAGTGTGCATTTTCTCTCTAAGGTATTCCAAGTTTATTTGATGTTGTGTGAACCATTTGAGGTGTCACACTTGGGGCATTAGGCTCTTGAGCTCCATGGAATCAAGCTAAATCCAAAAGGTATGTTATTCTAACTTGTTATATTCATATGAATCAATGTTTTGTATGCTAGTTAGGATAATACCTTGGATATTCATATTTGCATGTATAATAGAGAAAACATAGATCTAAGGTATTTGGGGTTGCATGTACACTTAGGAGTGTTATAATTCTCAAAACCCATCAGTATGTATCTAATTCTCATATATATATATATATATATATATATATATATATATATATATATATATATATATATATTTCTTTTTTACTCAATCTATACATAATCACTTAACGGGTTAAGCCAAAAAACTCTGCTTACTGTATTAATACATCAACCCTTTACCTATTTGCCCTTGTTTATCCCTCCCAACTTCTTTCACGTAAAAATTGATAAACATCATGACAATGTTTTTGAATGGAAGGGTAAAAAGCTCATTCAATATCATTCATATGGTTCATTTAATCCAATAAATAAACAAACTATATCTTTAATCTTGAATCATTATCCATCTTTATTTTATATATCTTTTATAAAACCTTTTCCATTAATCATTTCAGGTTTCAACCTCATATTGCGCCCTATTTGATATCACTGGTGGAAAAGTCAGCATTCATGTATTAACGGCTCTTGTAGCATTTGCATATGTATTTATGGGAAACTCAATAGAAGGAGGTTTACTTCTTGCAGTGTTCAATTTAGCTCATATTGGTACTCACTAGTCAGCTCATAATTCCTTTTCACCTAAAATCCATTCATTTTCCATTTTACTAAACACATACATATAACTACCACAGTTGAAGAGTACTTCACCAGCCAATTAAAAGTTGATGTCAAGGAACTAAAAGAAAACTATCCCAAATTTTCCCTTTCCCTTGATGTCAACAACCAACAATCACTAACACCCCGTTCCCGAGTTCAACTTAAGGAGAGAAAAGAAAGGAAATGAGTGGAAGTGAGAGGAAAGTAAAATAAATTGGTGTTCCCGAGTTTCATTAAAGGAAGGAAGTAGAAGGAAATGCAATGATCACTTCCTCTCCTAACTTTCCTTCTGATTTGGTAGGATTTGGAGAGAAAGAAAAAAATGTTTAACTTTCCTATCTCTTCTCTCCAACTCAGGAACACAAAAGACAAATTTATTGTCCTTCCTTTTCTCTTCTTTTTCTCTCCTTACTTCTTTTCTTTGCTACAACTCGGGAACTGGGTGTAAACTTAACAGATTTAAAGTACCATGAAGTCCCAGTCAACGAGTTAGAAGTTTGATCATTTATTTTGGTCAAAGCTAGTGAGATGTGAAAATATACATACAAATTCATATTTTTCAGAGTTTATTACATCTTTGGTCCTTGAGTATAGTTGTTTTTTGAAAAATTGGTCCTCATTTGAGGATCTTGTAACATTTTTTTTATCCCTGTTCCAAGTAAAATGGTTATTTTTGTGGGACCAAAATAGCAAAAATCAGCTATACCCAAGGGCCAAAATAGTCATTTTACCTGAAACATGGATCAAAAGTGTTGTAAAAACCCCAAAACAAGGGACAAAATGTGAAAGAGAAAAGTGAAAATCTTGACCTGCATTAATTACATTGTCTTACTTTTTCTCATGCAGGTTTTGGCAAGTAAAACCAAGATTTATATGATCTTGGGATATGTAAATGGAAGCGAATTATTTGACACAATTGTAAGTTGTAATCACCATTCTTTTCTTTTGTGTTACAATTTCAATCGATTTTTTCCTTATTGTGATAGGTATCAAAGGGAAAGCAACCTCAGTCAACTTCCAGAAAGTTATTCTAACAATTGATTAATTTCTTTTCAATAATAAAAACATACTAACTTCCCTTTTTGTGGTTTGATTTATTATTTGTATTTGTATTATTGTGGTTATATTTGGCATGAATCTAAAATCCTACCTACAAGGACACATGGTATACTACTTTTTCTTTTTCTTTACATGCTTAATGGAAAACTCAAATTATGTCTTATTTCTAATATATACATGTAGTTTGTAATTCGGCTTATAGTAGGAGGAATCATCTTTGGTGTTGTGGTGACATTTTTCCTCATGTACACGTACCTCATGACAAGGAGGATACTTTAGCCCAAATTCCCAAATAATGTACTAAGTTACATCGATATGATCAAAGTCGCATAAACTCCGATATTATCATTTCAGAGTTGCTTATTTGACTTTTCACTTTGAAATTCGTCATGTTTGTTTTTCATTTTTAGTAAAACATCTTATATTTATGTAGTATAATGACAAAATTATGAATCTTCTTTAGGTCATGGACAATCTTGGGCCGAGTCTTTGGGATGTTTGGAATTCTTTAGGTCGATCATAAGGTGATAGTCCTACTTTTTACATACATAATCGATAAATCTATATTTATTTGCTAATTATGTATTTATCTTAATCATCACATAACCAAGTATGGTGGATTGCATCAACATGTTTGGAAATTTTCATTTTCATTTGCTTGTGTGATCATTCTAGAACGCTTAGAAGGCCAACCAACAATGAAAGGTCACAACCTAGTTACTATGCCAAAAGGCAGGTAAATCTTTTTGTTAAATCATAAATGTCATTTGGTACCTAAAAAGGGATACTGGAGATGTAAAATGACAATAAGAAGGTTACTTTTGTCTTCAATTTTCACTGATTAGCCACTATGATAACTGCAGGACATTTCGTGAGATTGATTTTGGGAACACACCTATGTCAAAAGTCAAAAGTGCTGACATGAATCCTCTTTTTTTTACTTTCTGATACGCTTGTTATTAAAGCCTTACAAAAGATGGTTCAGGGTGAGTATTAGTCATGAGAAATGAGGTGTTTTCTGTAATTAAACAAGTTCTTCTATCTCACTTTAAGAAAATTAGCAATGTCTTTTCTAACTTGCATATTTTTTTTTCATGCATCAATGTAGTTGCTTTCTACTCAATGGATCCAAAAAACCTTTTGTGTTGATATACTAACCATTCAAACCCATGCCAATGGCGAGGGTGACCATCTGGTTATTATTATAAAACGAAAAATAAATATAAATATGTATTTAAATAAGTTGTCAAAAATACGTTTTTTAAATAAGTTTTCAATGATACAATTTTAAACGCGTTAATTAAATACATTTTCAAAATATGTTTCTAAATATGTTTTAAAAACAAAACATTTTAAATACATCTTTAAAAACGTATTCATTATATAAAAACATATTTTGAAAATGTATCTTTGGAAACTTAACATTTAAAAATGTATTTTCTTACAATGTATTTACAAACGTATTTAAAAAAAATGTATTTAAAAACGTATTGTGGAAAATATACTTTTGACAACATATTTAAATACGAATTTATATTTATTTTAGTTTTATAATAATAATATCGTTTGGCAACCGATACATTATATAGAAGTGTAAAGGGAAAAATAAATGAAACTGGTATAGCCCAATTGGCTAAGAAGGTGCTTTGCTCGAGTTCGGCTCCACTATCACATTTTTAACTTCTTTTAAAAAATGAAAATCATTTTAAATATTCTATTATCATCTCGAGGAAGTAAGACACAACTAGCGCATGTAGCTCGGTTGGTAACGTATTTGGAAGATAGAAAACCCAAAGAAAAGAAGAAGAAGTTAGTGAAAGGAAGTATATATCAATGTTTTAAAAACCGGTTTGAACTGGCCGGTCGAACTGGGAGAAGGAGCGGTTTAATTATTACCGGTTTTATAATGATTTCTGAACCGGTCGGTTTTTAGAAAAAATCCGGTTGAACCGGTTAAACCGAATAAAAACACATGAAAAAGAATAATTTCCATAATAAACTTTAGTGATTTTTTTTTAAAATCTATTTAGTTTCTCTATATGAAAACATATGGTTAATGTTATAAAGTTTTTTGATGTGTTTGTGTTTATCTAAACTTATATTTCGTTTCGGTATTATACTTTATTTTTTTTTTGACGTATATGGATTGATATAAACACTAAAACTTATGATTATGTGTTATATTAATGTATTTGAATTCATTTACAACGTATTTTTATGTGTATTTTTTAATGTTTGAACTTGTAAGTATCAAATTCATAATTTATATATGTATGTATGTGTAGGAAAATAGAAAAAAAATATGAAAACTATAGAAACCGGTTTACCAGACGGTCGAACCGGTTGAACCGTGAACCGGTCACCATACCGGTTTAACTAAAAAACCGGTTTTTAAAACATTGGTATATATCTAAGAGTTTAATTTAACCTAAATGTTTACCACCTATTACCATATGTAAAAGTCATATTAGTTTTGTGTCTAATTAGCAAATTAGAAACATGAAACATCTAAAATAAACCAATCCATTGGTTAAAATTTGCAATAAAAATGTAAACTTGATGAAAGTAAGTACATATCTATATAAGAATTTAATTTAACTCAAATGTTTACCAACTATAATCATATATGGAAGTCTAATTAGCAAATTAGAAACATGAAACATCTGAAATAAACCAATGGATTGGTTAAAATTTGCAATAAAAATGTAAAGTCAATGACTTAATTGAGAAAAAATACAACACAGTCACAATCAAAATTTTATATAAGTTTAATATAAGTTTATATAAGTTTACATCTGCTATATTTTATATAAGTTTAATATCTTTTATGTAATTAATACATCTGCTATATTTACATCGATGATAAATGATCAAACTCTAAATAAAATCTCATTTTAAAATGATGTTATTATTCTGCCTCTTTTAAATGAGTTGATTCGTGGGAATTCCCGAAGTCGATGTTTACTATTATCATCGATATTTTTTACTTAAACAAACTTTGATAGAAATTAATATAAGTTTTTCATGAAAACAACTTATGAGTTTAAAAATTCTAAAACGTACTTTTTATTTTCAAATACTTTTCTATTTCAAAATGAGGGATATAATTATTTTTAATATTTTTAATATAAAAGAGGTAGTATTCAATCTGAATTGAGGTGGATTGTGGCGTAATTATATTTAATTAATTACCGAAAGTGAAGTATGCGATGGAGCTTACACCCCAAACTAATGTTCACCTCTTTAAAATAATTCCACTTTAAATCCATATTAATTCGTCATCATATCTTTGCATCGCCTTTAGAATTAAATGTAGTAGATTGAGATTTACAAATAATTAAAGTTAATGATGATGAACCGTTTGTTTGATAAGCCGCCCAATATTAGTATGCCAAAAACTCAGAGGCAAAAATTCAACCGAGTTTCGACAAAGAAAATTATATTTTAGAGTAAATTACAAAAATAGTCCCACTGGTTTAGTTTATTTTGAAAAGTTGATAAGTTGTGTCCATATAGTTTTAAACACTATATTTTTGTCCCTTTTGGCTAGGGCTATAAACAAATCTAACATTTGGCGAATTGTTCGTAAACCGTTCGGTGGAAAGTTCATTTAGATTAATAAACGAACGAACATTAATAATATTATATTCATTTATTTAGTTAAACGAACGAACACGAACAAAGTTCTCGTTCATACATTTATAATCATGAACGTTCGTTCATTTATTTTATTATATATATATATATATATATATATATATATATATATATATATATATATATATATATATATATATATATATATATATATATATAACATGTTTGTATATGTTTGTTCGTTTAAGTTCAAATCTATTTGTTTGTTTATGTTTATTTAAGTTCAATTGTATTTGTTCGTTTATGTTCTTTAATGTTAAATTACGTTCGTTTGTGTTTGCTTGTGTTCGTTTATGTTCCTTTATCAATTAAACGAACGAAAACAAATAGACTAAATTTATTAACAAACGAACACGAACATAAAATTTTTTCGTTTAATTGTTTGTGTTTGTTAGTTTATGGTTTAAAGTTAAACGAACGAACTGGTGTAAATAATGTGCAATTTCATTAACTATTTTTATAATATTTCTAATAATAACAAAGTCGATTTTGGTTGGCCTCTTGACTCAAATAGCATAAAGAAATACAGATAAATAAGTTGTTAATTTATTAAGGTGTTAATAAATTAATTAGAAAATATTTTGGTAATTAATTAAAAGATTTGGATATTAATTAATCACTAAGATTAATTGGAATATTCCATAAGCATTTGGAGCTTATAGATTGGACGTTTTTGATGTATCCTTGGATAATGTTATGGTTGATTTGAATCAGATAAAGATTAACCTTAGAGTTTGAATTCTTTTAGTTTCAATATATAGCCTATAAATAAACTGTTAGGGGAAAACTCTAGAGTTGCATATTGCCTTACTGAAATTTGTCCATACTCTGGCTCTCTTTGTATTCATACGAAATCAAAACATCTCTTCTAAAGGGTAACACCCGCAAATTCAGGCTAGCCGTTTAAAGTATAATAATAATAATAACTATACATTTTATCGAACAATTAAATTTCTTGAATAAATTAATTGTTCTTTGTACGTGTTATGAGCTAATAAATATTTATCATATATATGAATATTAAGATTATAAAATATTTGTAGAAAATTTTATTATAAAATTTATCGTTTAAGCATAAGTTGGACGGTTCACATTAGAAAGAAATAGATTGATGGAATACCTAAGTCTTAATACATAATGATCTGCAAACGTGTGTATGTCATAAGTATCATAGATATCTAATCGGGACCTTCGTAGAGTATCACAACTGAGTAATTAGCATTATGCAATAAACATTAGACATGATTGATGTTTATAAGTGCTAGGGTTTTGTGAGGATGTACGATGCTAATATCCATAAGAAATTACTTGTATCTGAGTTCCTTTGTGCCTTGAATTGTGATCTTTCTAGAATCTCTAAGCGTTTTAGTCAATCAAGTAACGAATCCAAGTTCAATTGTGCATTAGTCTAACTGTTAGAACATGAAAAGTGATCCTTAGGAAATCCGAGCTATCAAGATTGCGAGATGATTGTAGATCTGAAGTGAAGGACTTCCGAGTTGTGGAAGATTTCAGAGATTGAAGTGGTTGAATGATTTGAAGACAAGTACTGTTTTATTTGCTAGTTATTTGTATAATTTAATGTAGCACACGTAGGAGACAAAGATCAACCATACCGATATGTCAGTTGGTTGATCTGCAGTTAACTTTTAGTACATATGCCTCCTTTTATGATTGGTCCAAAGTTAGTATAAATAGGAACATCATCCCATGTGACTATGTACTCACTTGGCTTAGGTGATTGATTGGAAAGTTGGATAGCGCTTCGCTTCAACACTTGACTTTTCCTTTGATATGATCTAGGTTTAGTTATCTCTAAGTCTTAGTTTATTATCTCTTATGACTAATTAATAGTTGAGATTCCTCAATAATCCCAATTTCTACTTATCTATAGCTGATAAGAGACAACCAAGTAGGATCATATCAGAGGTAGGGTCTATTTGGTATACAAAGTATACTGTTTGGAAACCAATTTAAACACCTCACTAAATCCAACCTAGACATCATCCCTATAAGTAGATCAATCAGTAATATGACGTTGGAACCACTAACAAATCTTATTTATAAATTCATAACGACTATGAATTTTAAATATAAATGACATTAAAATAGAATAGAATGTAATCTAACTTACAGAGATTCCTTAGACAAAAGTCTGAAAATTTGTACTAACAGAGTTCCTACTCGATGAATACTACTTGTCGAACACTTAGGGATTGCAGGGCTTCGCCGGTATACTAAAAACTAGGGAAAATGGCTAATAATCGAAGAATATTGAGAGAGAATTGTGTGGAAGGGTGAGGAATGATCAGGCGGCGAGAAGGATTATCTACCTCCAGTGTTGTGTTTATCTCAAGGTTTGAGTTTTCAAACCTTGTCCTCAATATCTTGGATATCACCTGCACTCTCAATTGGTATTAGAGCTAAAGTGGTTGTTCTTTGAATCCACACGATCAAATTATAGTTAGTTAATATTACCTAGGTGTCTTAATCATTTATGTTTCAAGATAATAGTTTTTCTATATACCCCTTTTGCTCGAAAATATGACACAAAAATGGCTGCTCCTAATCAATCTCAACAACAAATGTATTCAATGCAAATCACAAACATCATGGGTTTCCCTTTTAGAGCCCCATTTCTGGTTGTGGAAGAGTTTGATCATTGGAAAGTTAGAATGGAAAGATTCTTGGTTGGAAAAGAAAAGGGTAAAGAAATATGGAGATCTGTAATTGAAGGTCCTCATGTCCCGGTTAGGAAAATGGTTAGAGACTTTGCAACTACACTCATGGTTGATGAACTTTGTCTGACGCCTCTAACAACCAACGACAACGAGAAGCTCCATGTTGATCAAATCGCCTTTTCTGAAGTGGTGTTTAATGTTCCACTATCTCTCTTTCAGCTCATTAAGTTGTGCAAATCGGCCAAAGAGAAATGGGAGACTCTTCAAGATCTGTTTGAAGGTTCAAAAACATTAATGATAAGCGTTTGACCTCTATGGTGAATGATTTTGACACATTCACTACATGGTGAATCTGTAGCCTCAACCTCAAATTGATACAAAAGTATGGTGAATAACATGACGACACATGGTGCTGTCCAAACTCCTCTTGAGTACAACTTAAAGTTCATTAATAGCCTCGAAAAGGGATGGGGAAATGTCAAGTCTTGTCTTTAGAGTAATGGATCTCTGAAGAATTTGATGTGCTATAAACTCTTTGACAAACTATAAGGTCATGATTCCAATGTTGTTCAAACCTTAATAGAACTCTCTGGCGGTCCTCTTGCTCTTGTTAGTTTAGTTAACCCAGTGATTATGAATCCTGGTGTTTTGGACCCTTTCAAAGTTGTTCCACATGTTCCCCTTGTTCCACCCATTCCATGTAACACTTGGAAAATTTGTAAGTTTCATATTTAATCCTTAATTGAAAATTTTTGCAATAATGGTCCTTAAAGCTAGTATGCGGGGCATATAGGGTGGTACGCTTAGTGTAGTAGCCCGGTTTTGGATCACACCTTCGGACCACGTATACAAGGCGTACGCTTGTGTATACATGGCGTACGTGTGATTAAGTGAAATCCTAATTTTAGGGTATTGTGCCATATTTAAACCTTGTGATAGCCTCACTAGGTCATGTTTAGACAACCTCCATCCCTCTTGTCCAGAAAATCAAACCCTAAGTGAGATCTTGAGAGTTTGAGCCTTAAAGTGTGATTGTTGGTGCTTTGTGAAGGAGAAGAAGAAGAAGAGAACCATTTGGAGTTGTTCTTGGAGCTTGAAGATCTTAGATTTGTTCATCATTTGCTTTCCTTGTGAGATAAAAAGCTTCCATCTTGCTAATCCATGGTGTTAGTGTAACAACTCGGAATTCAGGTACAACCATTTAGCCCTTCATCTTTTCATAAAATGTCATGTTGGCCCTTTTTGTGTTGGGCGAGTACGCTGGGCGTACAAAGAGTACGCTACGCGTACTCGCGCGCTTAAACTGAACGCGTTGTCACCCGTGTACGCTGGGCGTACCTAAGGTTACGCCGGGCGTAACCGGTCCAGACCCAAAACCCTAATATGGCTTGGTGGCTATAAAAGGAATGAGATGGCCTTGTCCCTCAGCCACCATCCTTCAGAAAGAAACCCTAAGAGAGCTTTTCCTTTGTTTTTAGCTGGAGTGTGAGTTTTCTAAGCCTCAAGGTGTCATTTCAAGGTAGCAAAAGAGAAGAGGAGTCCATTGTGGAGGCTAGAAGTTGGTGGACAAGTGTAGATCCGAGGATAGCAAAGGTTGGAGCTTCTTCCTGAGGTAAAAAGTTCGGATCTTGCCTTGTAGTTCTTATGGTGTGCTTGTTGGACCAATTTCTAGGGTTTTGGTCCCAAAGATGGAGACTTTATGAGCAAATAGTCTCCATTGGCCTAAATCTATCATGTTCCATGTCTATTTGAGTTGTATGTTCATAAAAATGTAATCTTGGACGTAAATATTGAGCCATGCATGAGATCTAGATCTTTGGAGGAGAAAAGAAAGGTGTTAGAGGGTGTAGGAGCCTTTATAGCCATGCCAAGGCTTAAAGGTTCTGACTTTATGGGATAAGAGGCTTAAGGAGAGCCAGATCTGGAAGTTGAAGGAGTGTCTTAACCGTTTAAGACCAAATTCATGGTATGGCTGAAATTGAGACTTACGTTGGGCGTAACTCTCAGTACGCTCAGCATAAGGGGTTGAGACCCCCGATTGTAACTCATCGACGTACGCCCCGTGTACAGAAGCTGGTACGCCCCGCGTACTGTTGTCTGTTGACTTTTAGGGTTTTGGTCAACATGTGAACTTTGAGTCAAGGAGGGGTGAAATGGTCTTTTACCCCTCTGTGGGATAATGAAAAGGGTGTAGCCTAGCCTTGGAAGCCTATATTAACTAGAATGATATTTCGTTGTGATTAGGCGGGGTTGGGTCGTCGTTTCGAGATTTGGAGATATCGAGCACGTGAGATTCTAGACTTCCTACGAGGTGAGTATTCTCACTATACTGTACCCGGAAGGGTATTTATGTGTGACCGGAAGGTCGGATATGTTATGAGTTGTATGCATTGTATATGATTAAGTTAACCGTTTGTATGTGTTATGTATGTTATGCTTGATATGGGCCGGAAGGCATTACATTATGGGCCGGAAGGCATTTATGTTATGGGCCGGAAGGCATTGTGATGTGGACCAGAACGTCGACGCGGGTAGGACCGGAAGGTTTACTGGGTCGGGACGGAAGTCCCCTGAGACACATGGACCGGAAGGTCATGGCCTGGAAAGGCGTATGTGTGTAAGTAGTATTTTGGGGAACTCACTAAGCATTTATGCTTACAGTTGTTGCGTTATGTGTTTCAGGTACTAGCGAGGACCGTGGGAAGGCGCCGGCGTGATCTGTACACACTGACGGAAGATTTATCTTATGATCTTGGGATTTGGCATAATTGTATTATGATTATGATACATTGGATTTTATGGTCTGTTTGGATGAAAACATGTTTTAAGAAATGAAAAAAAAATATTGTTTGAAAATTTACGTTGTTACAAGTTGGTATCAGAGCATTGGTTTGAGGGATTCGGGTGCACCTTCGGGCGTAACTGAACTCAAACTGAGGATTTGAAAAAAAAATTTAAGAGATTTTGTGATAACCAAAGATGAAGCAGTGTGTACGGTCAGCCAACGCCCGAACGGTAAAATCACCAAAATACCCTTACAATATGTGTTATGGGATATGCTATGATATGTTATGCATGCTAGAGTAGACTATGTATTCATATTAGGACTAGAGTGGCCTGATTTGTGATGCCTTAGTCTAGGGGGAATCCTGCTGATATGAGATGCCTTGAGAGCAAGTAGGTAGCCTATGCATAGCAAGAATAGAGTACTCACGTTCCGGGGTCCAAGGAGGAGGACTTGGGGTGAATGATGATGTGGTGTAATCAGTAGTATAGGGCCCGTACTACTGAAGACATCGGATCAGTGGGCAACCCAAGTAAGAATCCTTCGGGTAACGGAGGCTGAGTAGGGTTGCGTTATCGAGTGCGAGTATGCTCGATCGAGTCTCTGATATTTTTATGTTGTATTTCAGAGGCATTATGGTTGGGACACGCCACAGGCCTGGGACGAGCAGAGTGAGTGACGAGGAGCTTCGTCAGATGATCCACGATGAGGTGGCTGCGGCAATCCGGGCCGAGATTCCGGAGATGTTTGGGTCTATCAAGACTACGTTGTTGGAGACTTTTGATGAGCGGTACGCCGCGGTGACTGAGGCCGCAGTCGCTGCAGCTACAGCAGCTGTGGCTGCTGCCAGACCTCAGGGAGGTGACTCGTTGTTGTTCCGGGAGTTCAGCAACACGAAGACACCCGAGTTTGATGGGACGTAGGACCTGTGACAACCCAAGTTGTCCCGTTACATTTCGCCGTTACCGTTAACGGAATATTCCACTGTATAAAAGTTCCGTTAATTAGAGGGCGTCAATTTAATAAACATTCCATTGGTTCACATTAATATGCCATTAAGTCGTGATAAAAGAAAATAAAAACACATAACACACATTTCCATTTAAATGGAAAATGTTAAGTTTTATTGTTACGACCCGTAAATCGGATGCGACCAAAAGCCCCGTTTAACGGCAATATCGGGTAAAATTCCACTGAGCCCCGACTCGGAACCCTATATAAGGGTGAGTGGAGTCCATTGGAGACTTTTTACACTCTCTCTCTATACTCTCTCTCTAGACTCGTTTTCGCCCCGAATCCGCAACCAAACGCTTCCAAATTGTAAGTCCGCTTACCCTAGCTTGTTCTAAACATTACTAGCTGTAGTTATACCCCAAAAATCGTCCAAGAAGGCAAGGAGTAAGGAGTTTACGGCCCAAGAACACTCTAGGGCCGTAAACCCCTAAAATGATGCCAAACTTGCCTATGGACTCACCCTTAAGCTTGGAAACTAATTGGGGATCTAGCCTAGGAGTGTTTAAACATCAAAACACAATGATTTAGGGCATAAAAGAGAGTTTACGGCCCAAGCACATGCTTAGGCCGTAAACCCCTCTAAACCATGTCAAAATGCCCCCAAAACACTCCCAAACCACCCTAGGGCTTCATTCATAATTAAGGGACTTAGTATTTGGGGTTTGGACCAATTAAACACAACAAAATGAAGGGTCAAAGGGAGTTTACGGCCCAAGCATGTACCAGGGCCGTAAACACCCTTAAACATCCCCAAAACATTAATTTTGTCCCCCAAATGGCCTTAGACTATTACCAAAATGCTTAGGAAATTACCCACTACCATTTAAGCCCTTAATACACCAAAAGAAAGAGGGTATAGGAGCTTACGGCCGTAAGCTCCCTTGCTTATGGCCGTAAACTCCTCAAAAGGGGCCATTTCATGCTTAAACTCATTCACACTTTATGGTTTTGGACTTAGGATAATTCCATGAGCAAGTAGAAGCCTTAAAACACCCAAGGAATATGTCCCTAGGAGTTTACAGCCGTAAACTCCCTTGATTAGGGCCGTCAACTCCAAGTTGGTCCATATAGGTGCTTTAAACCCATTCACACACTTGATATTTGAGTTTAGCAAAATTCCACAATTGATATGAGACACTTTAGCACCTTAGAACACCCTCACCATGAGTTTACGGCCTTAAAATCATGGTGAGTAGTCCCTGGGCCGTAAACATGGTGTTAGGGGTTTACTCTTGGAGAGTAAACTCCATTCCTTAGCCATACACACCTTTAGACGCTACCCGGGACACCCAAACACTTATCTAAAGTGTTTTCCGCTCCTGTGAGCACGTATATTTGTTTAATTAGTATTAAATATACTAATTGTATGTGAACATATGTTATCATATGTTAATTAGGTCATTGTGTGTGTTCGAGTCCTTGCGTGACACCGAGCACCCAACCGGCGCCTTCGTCGGGCCTACTTACACCAGGTGAGTTCATACCCCTGAATGAACCTTTTAAATGTTTTTACATGTTTTATAGGGGGGGAATACAAGTTAAACATGCCAGTTATCATATCAATCACATGTGATTGATAACCCGCATGCACAAGATTTTACGACACTGTACACTGTTTTACTGAGTAGGACACTATAATGGTTTTCAAAAAGGTTTTCATTCGTTTCAAAACTCTTACTTACACTGTTTTATCTAAATTCATTATTAAAATGGTTTATGAAATATTTCCAAAGGTTTTCAAACTTATTTTACAAAAGAATACAAATTGTGATTTTCCCGAGTATAAAGGTTTTTCATCAAAGTTCACTTTCACGACGTATGCTTTTACTTGTTAGTTACTGCTGCTTCGCTTTCATGTATTTTAAACTCCTACTCGATAACGTCGTCACTTCGTGATGCGTTTATACCTATTATTGTCTCTATTTCACTTATACTTGATAGACGCTTTTACTTCACCAGTTGTCGTTTCCACTTCGTGATACACTTATACTTGGTACACTTATACTTCACGATTCGATTATCTCACTCTGTATGCTTATACTTCATGACTCGGATATTCTACTGTACGCTTATACTTCACGACTCGGATATTTCACTGTACGCTTATACTTCACAAGTCGATTATTCCACACTGTACACTTATACTTCGCGATATGATTTCACTTAATACACACTCAAGCGTAGTTAGATGTATGCTTGTGCTTGTATAGATGCATATAAATAATGATTGAAGGACTTAGGAAGGCTTGTCCGCCCTATTTCCTTTTCTTCGTTGAGATGTGGTCTGGTGGGATCGGATGTCCATCCGAAGGTCGTTTGATTCATTAGTTATATATTATGTACACAAGCATAGACATATGGGTTTACTTCAATCAGTTCAGTTAAGAGTCTCTACCTCTAGTCTACACTTACATTAGAAACCCACTATTTGGAAGTCTCTACCCACTATTTGGGATGCATCTTCAGGACACGGCCTTCTCCTTCGTCTAGTTGGTAACCAGAATCTCCTGTAGGGAGAGCGGACATTGTGTGTATAGATCTATACGAGATTGACAACCCCGCACCCAGACTGCTAGCTACAGTCCCGACCTACCAAGCCAACGGGTGACAAATGTCACATTATAGACGCTTGTAGGGCGTCTAGTACTCTAGTCAGTATGGTTACGAGTATCCCGGGTTACCTTATAATTCATTGGCTTTAAGGTAACGGTATTTCGCCAGCAATTTACACTGTATGCTGGTAATTCAATTTCAGAGTCGCACTGTTTTGACCTTACAAGACGTATCTTTCATTTGATACTGTCTGGGGTCTGTCTCCTCTGTTTTGACCTTACAAGACATATCTCTCATTTGATGTTGTCTGGGGTCTGTATCCACTATATTCACAGTATCTACTGTATTCACTGTATTCATTGTATTCACTGTTTTAGACCTTGCTAGACATATCTTTCATTTGATATTGTCTGCGGTCTATATTCACTGTTTTGGACCTTACCAGCTGTACCTTTCATTTGGTACCTTCTGGGGTCTGTGTCTCTATTTGTTAGACTGAACCAGGCGTGTCGTTCGTTCGATACTCTCCTGGAATCTATGGTTCCTTGCCTTAGTCAGCAGTCCTCACTGTTGAGGCATATAATATTCCCTGATGTCGTTTGCTTTCCTCAATGATCAAATTCAGTATTTTGATAATGATAGCAACTTAGGGAAAACTACTTTTTACCACACATCACTGACCAGTCTTGGTAGAAGACTGCTTTGAGAAAAGAAAATATAGGATTTTCTGGAAAGAACTCTAATACACAGTAAACACTTAAACTACTGCTTTATAAAGTTATTTGGATAAATGTCACTAAATACTTATGAACTCACCAGCATTTGTAAAAATGCTGATACTCACTTTTCAAATAACTTGTATTCTCAGGTTAGCATTAGACAGGTACATCCCCGGTGTTGTTGATGAAGATAGCTTAGTACCGCGCTGTATTTATTTCTATTACTTGTATTACTTTGAATTGTTGTAATGTAACCATGTAAAATTATTACTATTAATGCAATGTCTTGTTGTACTTTGATTACTATAATGCATGTGTTGTGATACTTGACATGACGTCATCCACCCCAGAACGTTTTCGCCGTTCCGGTTTTGGGGTGTGACAGGACCCAATCGCTGCAATGAGATGGATTGCTGACATTGAGGGATGCTTCTATACGTGTTCATGTCCGGAGCATCTGAGGGTACGGTTCGCTTTGAACCAGCTCCGCCTAGGAGCGAAGGATTGGTGGAAGTTCGTGACGGCGAACTTCACTCTTGCAAAGATTTCAGCAGTGACTTGGGAGAGATTCACCACCATGTTCAGAGACGAGTATGTTCCCCCGGTGGAGAGGGAACGACTGGTTCAGGAGTTCTTGACCCTCAAGCAGGGTAATGACTCAGTTGTTGTGGTCACCTGGAAGTTTCATGAGAGGGCGATGTTCTGCCTTGAGCAGGTGTCTTCTGAGCAGGCATGAATGAGCCGATATTTGGGTATTCTGAGGAGGGACATTCGGGAGTTCGTATCGAACTCGACGTACCGGACATTTGCTGAGCTCCAGGCAAATGCCCGGAAGATGGAAATTGAGTTGGAGACTCAGGCCAGGGAGGAGGCCGAGTCTCAGAGGATGGATAGGCGGCCGACTCAGTCTCAGCCGGCAGCCAAGCGGACCAAGTCCGCCGATTCGAGGATAGGAGTCCAGAAGGGCCGCACTTGTGGAAAGTGCGGCAAGGGTCATGAGGGGGCCTGTCGATCTGGGGCTTGCTACAAATGTGGTAAGGAGGGGCATATCGCCAGGGATTGCCCCAAGGGGTTTACGGTTTGCTTCCATTGCAACCAAACCGGCCATCGGAAGGCCGAGTGTCCTCAGCTTCACCAGGGATCAGCACAGGGATCTGCGCCTGCTGCTAGGGTTACTGAGACTCGACCGGTGAAGGCCGAGGCTCCGAGGGCTCGTGGGAGAGCTTTTCAGTTGTTTGCGGAGGAGGTCCATGCGGCGCCCGATGTTGTGGTTGGTATGTATTCTTTCGTGTATTTACTTTTATGCTGAGATATTATGCTTATATTATGTTGTGCGTAGGTACTTTTCTTGTGAATTCTGTACCTGCCTTG
Organism: Lactuca serriola; assembly: GCF_051521515.1. Taxonomy (NCBI): domain Eukaryota; kingdom Viridiplantae; phylum Streptophyta; class Magnoliopsida; order Asterales; family Asteraceae; genus Lactuca; species Lactuca serriola. The sequence goes on from NC_136412.1 coordinate 333,627,462, forward strand.
GTATTGTTTGACTCGGGTGCGAGTCGGTCTTTTGTATCTCTAGATTTTAGTCAGCACATAGGTATTGATCGGGAGGTGATGAGTCGACCCCTGAGGGTTTCCATAGCTGATGAGAAAGCAGTATATGCCACCGACGTGATTCGAGGATGTGTGCTCGAGATTTTTGGTGTCAAGTTCCCTATAGATCTAGTTCCTATCATGATGGGAGATGTTTGTGTCATCGTGGGCATGGACTGGTTGAGTAAGTTTGGAGCGGTCATTGATTGCGAGAGACAACTGGTGACCATACGAGACCCTAGTGGGGAAGTGCTTTCTGTGTATGGCGAGGGGACCTGGTGGGGGTCAGCGTTTTGTTCGGCTGCCAGGGCGAGGCAGAGTTTGCAACAGGGCTGCGGTGGATTCATAGCCTATGTGATGGACACACGAGTGGCCGCGGGGAGGCCAAGTTCGGTTCACGAGGTTCCGGTAGTGTGCGAGTTTTCAGATGTTTTTCTCAAGGAACTGTCGGGCGTGCCTCCGGAAAGACAAGTGGAGTTCCGTATTGATTTGATTCCGGGAGCAGCACCTATCGCCAAGGTGCCTTATCGCCTCGCGCCGCCAGAGATGCAAGAGTTATCCTCACAGCTTCAGGAGCTGTTGGGGAAGGGGTTTATTCGACCGATTAGCTCACCTTGGGGAGCACCGATCCTTTTTGTCAAGAAGAAAGATGGTTCACACCGGATGTGTATTGATTACCGGGAGTTGAACAAGTTGACGGTCAAGAACCGGTATCCGTTACCTAGGATCGATGATCTGTTCGATCAGTTGCAGGGGGCATCTTGGTTCTCCAAGATAGACTTGAGGTCGGGTTATCATCAGATGAGGGTCCGAGATGAAGATATTCAGAAGACTGCATTCAGAACTCGTTATGGACATTACGAGTTTGTGGTGATGCCTTTTGGGCTCACCAATTCCCCAGCCGTGTTCATGGATCTCATGAACAGGGTGTGCAGGCCGATGCTGGATCGGTCGGTGATCGTATTCATTGATGATATTTTGGTATATTCGAGGTCTAGAGAGCAGCATGAGGAGCATTTGAGGAAGATCCTTGGAGTTCTGAGATCGGAGAGGCTGTATGCCAAATTCTCCAAGTGTGATTTCTAGTTACGAGAGGTCCAATTCCTAGGGCATCTTGTTAACCAAAAAGGGATATTGGTCGATCCGGCCAAGATTGAGGCGGTGATGAGATGGGAGGTGTCGAGATCGCCCACTGAGATCAGGAGCTTTCTGGGATTGGCCGGTTATTATCGGGGATTTCTCCAAGATTGTCATGCCAATTACCAAGATGACCCGGAATGGTGTTGCATTTTCATGGGGTTCGGAGCAACAGTCCTCATTTAAGACACTTCGCCAGAAGTTGTGCGAAGCCCCGGTGCTTGCACTTCCGGAAGGGATGGAGGATTTTGTAGTATATTGTGATGCATCAATATCTAGGTTAGGGGCAGTACTTATGTAGAGGGGGCACGTTATAGCGTATGCATCGAGGTAGCTGAAGCCTCATGAGTCGAGATATCCCACTCACGATCTGGAGCTAGGGGATGTGGTGTTTGCCCTCAAGATCTGGCGGCACTATTTATATGGGGTTCGGTGTACCATATACATGGACCACAAGAGTCTGAAGTATTTAATGGATCAGCCAAACCTGAATATGCGCCAAAGGAGATGGTTGGATGTGGTGAAGGATTATGATTGTGAGATCCTGTACCACCCGGGTAAGGCTAATGTCGTAGTCGATGCTTTGAGTCGTAAGGCAGAGAGCGCCCCGATTCGAGACGTTTGTATGAGGTTGACGGTGATGACTCCGGTATTGGACACCATCCGAGGGGCCAGGCTGAGGCTGCGAGACCAGAAAACCAAAAGAGGGAACGGGTTGTCGGGCAGGTATCAGAGTTCGTTACCGATAGTCGGGGACTTATGACATTTCAGGGTCGGATTTGGGTACCGTTTGTGGGTGGGACGCATACCATTTTGATGGAAGAGGCACATCGATCAAAGTTCTCGATCCATCCCGGGGCCACTAAGATGTATTTGGACTTAAAGAAGGAGTATTGGTGGCCCTGTATGAAGAGGGATGTTGCATGGTTCGTCGAGAGGTGCCTAACTTGTCGCCAGGTTAAGGCCGAGCACTAGCGTCCGCATGGTAAGATGCAGCCGCTGGAGATTCCCGAGTGGAAGTGGGAACAGATTACCATGGATTTTATCACCAAATTGCCAAGGGCTACGAGAGGAGTCGATGCAATTTGGGTGATTGTGGATAGGCTGACGAAGAGCGCTCATTTTCTTGCTATCAGTGAGAGCTCTTCTGCTGAGAGGTTGGCAGAGTTGTATGTGAGGGAGGTGGTATCGCGGCATGGGGTTCCGATGTCGATTGTTTCAGATTGAGACGTACGATTTACATCCAGATTTTGGAAGAAGTTTCACGAGGAGTTGGGTATGAGGCTGCATTTCAGTACCACATAACACCCACAGACGGATGGACAGAGTGAGCGGACGATTCAGATGCTCGAGGATATGCTCCGAGCGTGTGTTTTGGATTTTAGAGGGAGTTGGGACACCTATTTACCCTTGGCAGAGTTGTCGTACAACAACAGCCATCATTCGAGCATTGGTATGCCACCCTTTGAGCTGTTGTATGGGAGGAGGTGTCGGACCCCCATCTGCTGGGGAGAGGTGGGGCATCGGGTAATGGGTAGTACGGAGATTGTGCTTCAGAAGACAGAGCAGATACAGCAGGTCAGGCAGAGATTGTTGACCACTCAGAGTCGCCAGAAGAGTTATGCGGACAGGCGTCGGTCCGAGCTCGAGTTTCAGGTTGGTGACTTTGTACTCTTAAAGGTCTCTCCTTGGAAAGGAGTGATTCGATTCAGGAAGAGGGGCAAGTTGGGGCCTCGATATATTGGACCTTTCAGGGTAATCGCGAGGGTAGGCAGGGTAGCCTACCGTTTAGATCTACTTGCGGAGCTGGGTCAGATTCACGACACCTTCCATGTGTCGCAGTTGAGGAAGTGTATTGCCGACGAGTCGGAAGTGGTACCATTAGAGGATATTCAGGTGGATGCGGGCCTGAACTATATTGAGAGACCGGTGGCAATTAGGGATTGAAAGGTTAAGGTTCTGAGGAACAAGGAAGTGCCCTTGGTGCAAGTGCAGTGGCAACATCAGAAGGGGTCCGAGCTGACGTGGGAGTCTGAGTCGGAGATGCGGGAGCAGCATCCGGGATTGTTTTTGGTATAAGACTTCGGGGGCGAAGTCTGGTTCTAGTGGGGGAGAATCGTAACAGCCCGGAATTCAGGTACAACCATTTAGCCCTTCATATTTTCATAAAATGTCAAGTTGGCCCTTTTTGTGTTGGGCGAGTACGCTGGGCGTACAAAGAGTACGCTGCGCGTACTCGCGCGCTTAAATTGAACGCATTGTCACCCGGGTATGCTGGGCGTACCTAAGGTTACGCCGGGCGTAACCGGTCCAGACCCAAAACCCTAATATGGCTTGGTGGCTATAAAAGGAATGAGATGGCCTTGTCCCTCAGCCACCATCCTTCAGAAAGAAACCCTAAGAGAGCTTTTCCTTCGTTTTTAGCTGGAGTGTGAGTGTTCTAAGCCTCAAGGTGTCATTTCAAGGTAGCAAAAGAGAATAGGAGTCCATTGTGGAGGCTAGAAGTTGGTGGACAAGTGTAGATCCGAGGATAGAAAAGGTTGGAGCTTCTTCCTGAGGTAAAAAGTTCGGATCTTGCCTTGTAGTTCTTATGGTGTGCTTGTTGGACCAATTTCTAGGGTTTTGGTCCCAAAGATGGAGACTTTATGAGCAAATAGTTTCCATTGGCCTAGATCTATCATGTTCCAGGTCTATTTGAGTTGTATGTTCATAAAAATGTAATCTTGGATGTAAATATTGAGCCATGCATGAGATCTAGATCTTTGGAGGAGAAAAGAAAGGTGTTAGAGGGTGTAGGAGCCTTTATAGCCATGCCAAGGCTTAAAGGTTCCGACTTTATGGGATAAGAGGCTTAAGGAGAGCCAGATCTGGAAGTTGAAGGAGTGTCTTAACCGTTTAAGACCAAAATTCATGGTATGGCTGAAACTGAGACTTACGCTGGGCGTAACTCTCAGTACGCGCAGCGTAAGGGGTTGAGATCCCCGATTGTAGCTCATCGACGTATGCCCCGCGTACAGAAGCTGGTATGCCCCGCGTACTGTTGTCTGTTGACTTTTAGGGTTTTGGTCAACATGTGGACTTTGAGTCAAGGAGGGGTGAAATGGTCTTTTACCCCTCTGTGGGATAATGAAAAGGGTGTAGCCTAGCCTTGGAAGCCTATATTAACTAGAATGATATTTCGTTGTGATTAGGCAGGGTTGGGTCGTCGTTTCGAGATTTGGATATATCGAGCACGTGAGATTCTAGACTTCCTACCAGGTGAGTATTCTCACTATACTGTACCCGGAAGGGTATTTATGTGTGACCGGAAGGTCGGATATGTTATGAGTTGTATGCATTGTATATGATTAAGTTAACCGTTTGTATGTGCTATGTATGCTATGCTTGATATGGGTCGGAAGTCATTACGTTATGGGCCGGAAGGCATTTATGTTATGGGCCGGAAGGCATTGTGATGTGGACCGGAAGGTCGACGCGGGTAGGATCGGAAGGTTTACCGGGTCGGGACGGAAGTCCCCTGAGACACATGGACCGGAAGGTCATGGCCTGGAAAGATGTATGTGTGTAAGTAGTATTTTGGGGAACTCACTAAGCATTTATGCTTACAGTTGTGGCGTTATGTGTTTCAGGTACTAGCGAGGACCGTGGGAAGGTGCCGACATGATCTGTACACACTGACGGAAGATTTGTCTTTTGATCTTGGGATTTGGCATAATTGTATTATGATTATGATACATTGGATTTTATGGTGTGTTTGGATGAAAACATGTTTTAAGAAATGAAAAAAAAATATTGTTTGAAAATTTACGTTGTTACAGTTAGATTTAGTTTGGTGCCATTTTGTGCTTTTCGAGTCCATAGTTTGATTGTTGAGCCTCTTGATTCACTCCAGAAGTGATTGATGGTAGATCTAGGTTCCTTTTGGTCCCTTTGTCCATAAAAATGCTAGCTTAGAGGTGTTTATGGACTCATGCATGTGTTAAGCCCCTTTATTAAGTTCTTTTGAGCTATAGAACCCCATTAAGTCATGCATGCACATAAAGTTGCCAACTTTATGTGATAAACCACCTTAAGGAAGTCAAATTTGAGTGTTAGAGTGAAGTCTTAACAATTTAGGAGCTAGATGAGAAAGTTTGCCAAGCTGGGAAGTACGCTGGATGTAAAAGTTGGTACATTGCACATACAAGCCCCAAAGTGAGTACGCTAAACGTACGAGCTGAGTATGCCATGCGTACTCAGTAGTGGGCTTCAGATTTGTAGGCCTTTATGTATTGCACCCGTGTTGGACCTTTGGAGTCTAGCGCTTTTTTGGGCCATCAGAATATAATTTTGGGCTGATGTTATTTTAATGGACTCTTTGGTTGGAGGCCCATGAAAGGGATTTAGGCCCAATTTGGAAAATTTGGCCGTATTTTGGCTTTAGGTGATTATTTTGGAATTTGGGCCTTTGGATAATTAGTATGGGCCTTTTCCTTAGGCTAAGTTGGGTTAAGGGTAAAATGGTCTTTTAACCTAGTTTGGACTCTTAATTTGAGTCGGGATCCAATTATTAATTGGATGCTATTTTGTGATTGATAGCGTGGAGATTTTAGCGAGCCAACAGCCACAGATTTATCTGTGAGATCCAGTAGTGTAAGGTGAGTTTCCTCACTGTGTTTAGTGGGTCGAAGGCACCAATGTTGGCTCATGGTTTATTATGTTATAGTGCTATATATTTGCGTGACTCTTGCATATGTATGCATTGGTATGAATACCTAGCGGGGCTCGATGTCGGTTCATGCTCGTATGTGTATCGTGTGAGGCCCAAAGTCAGGCGGGGCCTGGTGATTTACAGATCTATAATCTAAGTGGGGCTTGATGTCGGGCGGGGCCCAAGGCCGAGTGGGACTCGATACCGGGGGAGGCCCGATGTAGGGTGGGGGTCCAGTATGTGTTTACTTATGTGTGGTATGTGGTATTTTGGGGAACCCACTAAGCTTTGGGCTTACGGTTTTCACTTTATGTTTCAAGTACTTCCGGATCGAAAGGGTAGAGCCCGAGATGATTGAAGAGCACACACCACCTTTTTCCACATTTTGAGATTTACTCTGATAGGATGGCCTGATTAGATGATGCTTGGTTCTAATTACTTGATGTTCGAATGTTGCTTGCTTTGTTCTTTTTAGGAATTCTCACTAGTTTCGACTAACTAGTAAGCGAATATGCTAAGTTACATATTATGGAAACTAAATAATTTTAGAAGGATAGGTTTTAAATCTATTGAGCAACTCTTGTTTGATTCCAACTGTTGTAGTGTGAGACCTCTTATTCAAAGAATTATCTGGTTTGGTGATATGTAATTGTATTCGTGAGCTAGTTAGAGGAAGTTAGCGAGAGCTCCTTTTGCAGCTGATGGCGGAGAGTGGTGTCGAGTTTGACCTAGGAAAACCTAGGACGAGGTTTAGTGTTGGGATCCTTATCTTGATGAGGGTTAATTGTATGGACATAAAGTGACTTGGCGGATTCAAGGCAATCCTTGAGGAAAGTATAAATAGATGTGGAATGTAGTATGGGCCCATACTATTGGAAGCAGAGGATCTGTACTCGAGTCAAGGAGATATGTGATGAAACCAGGAACCTTGTAGAGTTTGTGATCCCTTGATATATTATGATGTGTATTCTAATGGTTTATATGGTCTATATTCAATATGGTGACTCTGCGGGGCAGACATGTTGGTAGTTCTGGTATTAGGGAGGGATCGGGCTCAGGTTATGGAGCCGGGTAGTTGGTTGATCAGACGAGGGAGTTTATTTCATTTGAGATTATGCGTTGCATTCTTGATTAGACTCCTGTGATATTTGATATGGTTAAGGAGGGCATTCTGGAGAATTTGGATGAGCGGTTGAGCTCATTTCATTCTGAGATGGTGGCTCCTTGGTAGAGGCGCGTTCTTTGACCTTTAGGGAGTTCCGGGCGTGTGGAGCTCCGGAATACTTCGGGGAGAAGGACCCGATAGCAAGCAGGCAGTGGTTAGCAGATGTCACTAACGCTTTCCGCACCAGTAGTTGTCCTGAGAGGGCAAAGGTCAGACTTGCATCCTGTCTTCTGAAGGACAGGGCATGAGATTGGTGCGAGGAGGTTGGGCGCTCCGTTGGTGATGAGGTTGTTGATTCCATGTCATGGGATAATTTTGTAACCAGATTCAGGGCTGAGTTTGCACCAGTGACCGAGGTTCAACGTTTGGCGTGAGAGTTTTAGGATCTCCGCCAGACTATTGAGACGATGGTTGATATCACCGCAATGTTTCGGGAAAGGGCACTTTTGGTTCCGCAGTATGTGGCAGACAAGGAGATGAAAAGGGTGAGGTATCAAGAGATGTTGAGGAGCGATATTCGGTAGTTTATGAGTTGATCCAGTTGCAAGACACTGGAGGATATGATCGCCAGATCTCGAGAGAGGGAGATTGATATTGAGATGTAGAGGAAGAGGAAGTCGGATTAGACTCAGGTTTCAAGGGGATCGGGCAAGAGGCCCAAGGTTCAGGATTCGAGATTGAGAGGCCAGCAGGGCCGGAGTCACTGTGGGAAGTACGACAAGATGCACGAGGGACCGCGCAGGGTGGGTGGTTCTGGTTGCTTCAAGTACGGTCGGGCGGGTCATTATAGTAGGGATTGTACTGCTACCACCACCACCCGAGATCTAATCTGATTTGCTTCATTACAATCAGAGGAGCCACAAGAAGGCCCAATGTCTGAGTTTGGCGGCAACAAGGCCGATGTCAGCACCTGCTCCTGCGACTCTTTGGATCACTGACGGCCGCCAGGGCAAGGCGGATGCACCTGTGGTGACGGGTACGTATCTTCTCCTTATCTCTTTATTTATATTGAGTTGCTGCTTATATTTATGTGTTTTATTTTAGGATCGTTCCTCGTGAACGGTACTTCTGCTTTGGTATTATTTGATTCAGGGACTACCCGATCCTTGATATTGCTTGCGCTTAGCAAGAGGTTTGCTGGAGCCCCGGGGGAGCTGGATTGTCCATTATATGTCAAGATCGCAGATGATAGATGTGTTCGGGTTGTGAGGGTTCATCAGGGTTGTACTCTTCAGTTGTTCAGTTAGGAGTATTCATCAGATTTGGTTCCCATTCCTTTGTGTGAGAACTAGGTTATTGTGGGTATGGATTAGTTGAGCCCTAATGGGGCGTTTATCGATTGTGAGCAGCAGTTAGTCCGGATTCGAATCCCAAGTGGGGGAGATTTAGTGGTTTAGTGAGAGAGAGCTTAGAGTGGGCCGATGTTGTGTTCAACAGTGAGGTCCAGACGCTATATTCAGCAGGGCTGTTCAGGATTTGTTGCATATGTTATGACTACCCGGGATAAGGGTAAGGGGATCGTGGATGATGTGCCAATTGTACGAGATTATCTCGATATGTTTCTAGAGGATTTTACTGGGGTACCTCCAGAGAGGCAGGTTGAGTTTAGGATTGATCTGGTTCCAGGTGTGGCTCCGAGAGCCAAGGCACCATATCGGTTGGCTCCTCCCGAAATGCAAGAGTTGTCTACATATATAGTTGCAAGAGCTATGAGACAAGGGACTTATCCGACCGAGCAGTTCACCATGGGGAGCATCGATCTTGTTTGTGAAGAAGAAGGATGGGTCGCATCGTATGTGCATTGACTACTGGGAGCTGAATAAGGTAACGGTGAAGAACCGTTATACACTCCCAAGGATTAATTATCTTTTTGACCAACCTCAGTGTGCATCTTGGTTTTCCAAGATTGATTTCTGAACAGGTTATCATTAGACGAGGGTTAGAGATGAGGATGTACAGAAGACATCTTTCCGGACTCGTTATGGTCATTACGAGTTCGTGGTGATGCATTTTGGGCTCATCAATGCTCCAACCACTTTCATGGATCTCATGAACCGTGTGTACAGGCCGATGATGGATCGTTTTGTGATTATATTTATCGATAATATCTTGGTCTATTCCAAGACCCAGGAGCAGCACGAGGAGCACTTGAGGGAAGTGATAGAGACATTGAGGATGGAGAGACTTTTTACAAAGTTCTCCAAGTGTGAGTTCAGGTTGCGCAAGGTGCAGTTTCTAGGGCACCTTGTCAACCATAATGGTATTCTAGTCGATTTAGCCAAGGTCGTGGTCGTGATGCGGTGGGAGGTTTCGAGGTCTCCATCGGAGATTCGGAGTTTCCTTGGTCTAACAGGTTATTATCGAAGATTTATCTAGGATTTCTCCAAGATAGTTGTTCCTTTGAGTCAGTTGACAAAGAAGGCGGTTACATTTTGTCGGGGGCTTGAGTAGTAAGCAGATTTTGAGACCTTGAGACATCGGTTGTGCAAGACACTGATTTTGACCCTGCTGGAGGGTGTTGAGGATTTTGTGGTTTATTGTGATGCGTCGAATCACAAAAGCCTGACGTATCTAATGGATCAGCCAAATTTGAACATGAGGCAACACTAGTCGTTGGATGTGGTGAAGGATTATGATTGTAAGATCATTTATCACCCAAGGAAGGATAATGTGGTTGTCGATGCTCTCATCCCCAAGGTAGTCATGGCTCTGATAAGGGATGTATGTTTGAGAATGACCGTGATTACTCCGCTTTTGGAGCGTATTCGTGAGGCTCAGGTCGAGGCTATGAAGGAAGAGTGAGCATATTATGGGTTAGGTGGCTTCTTTCAATTTTGATAGTCGTGGGTTGTTGACTCTTCATCGGCGGGTTTGGGTTCCGTATTGGGGTGGTGTGCGTCAGGTTCTGATGGAGGAGGCACACAAGTCTAGTGTAACGCTGTGAAAATTTAAAACAATTTCTCACTTTTCAAAAAACATAAAACTCATATAATATTCTCAAATCTCATGTTCATCAAATGTCATCACAATAAAACATATCCCAAGATCACAAAATACAATCCTCTGTCAGTGTGTATGGATCATGCCAGCACCTTCCCGTGATCCTCACTAGTACATGAAACACATAACATTGTAAGCATAAACGCTTAGTGAATTCCCCAAAATACCATATACAACACATATTAGCCACTCGAGGATATAAATCTGTATGACCCTCTGGTCAGTGTGTCTCAGTTGGACCCTCCAGTCCCATAACTATGTGGACCCTCTGGTCCTAACTCTGTGGACCTTTCGGTCCTAAATTTGTAAACTCTGAGTCATACATAGCACAAATCACATAGAAACAATGCAGTGTATCACATTACATAAATAGCGTACAAGATACACTGTCACATAAATCTAATTACCACTCTTGGTAAAGTATAGTGAGAAGACTCACCTCGGGTAACTCGGATAAATCTCGAACTCGGTATACAGACCTAGCCTCCGCCTAATCACCTAAAATAAATACGCATAATCAATACAGCTCTCAAAGGCTAGATTAACCCTTCTCTAAATTCTCTCAGAAGGGTAAAAAAAACCATTTTACCCCTCTAATGGTTCAACAGTCCAAATATTGACTAAATCCTAAAAGTCAACGAAAGTCAACCCTCTTGAGTACGTGGCGCGTAACAACCATGTATGTTGGGCGTACTCTGATACTTCACAGAATCGGGGAGCTCAACCCCCTACGCAGCGCTTACTGGGATTACGCCCAACGTAAGTCACAATTTTATACTCTTTTTGATATTTGGTCTTAAATGGTTAAGACATAAGCTCAAATTCCAGATCTGACTATTCTAAGGCCACTTAATCCATAAAGTCGAAACCTTTTAGCCTTTGCATGGCTGTAAAGGTCATCAATCACTCTAAACACCTTTCCGCTTTCCTCATTAAGCCATCATCTCATGCACGACTTAATATTCACGTCCAAGATTGGATTTTTATGAACCTACAACACCTATTACACTAGGATAGGGCAGATCTAAGCTCATGGAGACCCTTTGCTCATAAAGTCTCCACCTTGGAACCAAAAACCCTAAAAATGGGTCCATAAAGCACAAATCAAAGATGACAAGGAAAGCTTTGAGCTTCTTACCTCCAAGTGAAGCTCCAACCTCTGTAGAACTCGGATCTAAGCTTGTCCTCCAACTTCTAGCTTCCACAATGGCCTCTTCTTCCTCTTCACCACCACAAAATGGTACTTTCAAGCTTAAGAGCACACACACAAGCTTATGACGGGGTTTTGCTATGTTAGGGTTTCACTCTCTGTAATATGGTGGCTAGGGTAAGGACCATATCATTACTTTTATAGTCCTCAAGTCTCATTTAGGGTTTTGCATCTGAGCCAGTTACGCCCAGCGTAACTTTGGTACACCCATCGTACCTTATTGACTTCGCGTCCATAATAAGCACATGAGTATGCGCAGCGTACTCTTCAGTATACCCAGTGTACTCGTTTGCAACATTTTTCACTTAGGGGCTAAACTTGACAATTTGGTAAAGAAAAAGGGTAAAATAGATGTACCTGAATTTTGGGATGTTACAATTCTCCCCCACTAGAAGCAGACTTCGCCCTCGAAGTCTCATGCTGTAACCAACTCCGGATGCTGCTCCCGCATCTCTGACTCCGGCTCCCAAGTCAGCTCGGACCCTCTGCGATGTTGCCACTGGACCTGAACCAGGGGCACCTCCTTGTTCTTCAGAACCTTGATCCTCTGATCCATAATTGTGATTGGCCTCTTAATGCAATTCAGGTTCGCATCTATCTGAATATCCTCCAGCGGCACTATTACCGTCTCATCGGCTATACACTTCCTTAGTTAGGACACGTGAAAGGTATTGTGGATCTGAATCTACTCCTCGGGTAGCTCCAAACTGTATGCTACCTTATCCACTCTGGCGATCACCCTAAAAGGGCCAATATATCGGGGCCCCAGTTTGCCCCTCTTCCTGAATCGGATTACTCCTTTCCAAGGAGATACCTTCAGGAGTACAAAGTCTCCAACTTGGAACTCGAGCTTGGACCGAAGCCTATCCGCATAACTCTTCTAGCGACTCTGGGTTGTCAGTAACCTCTGTCTGACCTACTGGATTTGCTCCGTCGTCTTAAGCACTATCCCAGTGCTTCCCATTACTTGTTGCCCTACCTCACCCCAACATATAGGGGTCCTACACTTCCTCCCATACAACAGCTCAAAGGGAGGCATACCAATGCTCGAGTAGTGGTTTTTATTGTATGAAAACTCAGCCAAGGGTAGGTATGAATCCCAACATCCATCGAAATCCATAACACATGCTCGGAGCATGTCCTCAAGTGTTTGAATTGTCCGCTCACTTTGACCATTTGTCTGTGGGTGGTAAGCGGTACTGAAGTGCAATCTCGTACCCAACTCCTCATGGAACTTCTTCCAGAACCTGGAAGTGAAACGTACATCACAGTCTGACACAATCGAGATCGGCACTCCATGCCGCGACACCACCTCTCTCACATATATCTCCGCCAACTTCTCTGCAGAAGAACTCTCACTGGCGCATGTTCAGGTTGGGCTGGTCCATCAAGTACTTCAAACTCATGTGGTCCTCGTATATGGTACACCAAACCCCATACAAATAATGACGCCATATCTTGAGGGCGAACACCACCGCCCCCACCTCCAAATCGTGGGTGGGATACCTCGTCTCATGAGGCTTCAGCTGCCTCGATGCGTATGGTATCACGTCCCCTCTCTGCATAAGAACCGCACCCAATCCTGATATAGAAGAGTCACAGTACACCACAAAATCCTCCATTCCCTCTGGGAGGGCTAACACCAGGGCTTCGCACAATCTCTGGTGAAGTGTCTCAAATGAGGTCTACTGTTCAGGACCCCAAATAAAAGCAACTCCCTTTCGGGTCAATCTGGTGAGGGGAATGACAATCTTGGAGTAATCCATGATAAATCTCCGGTAATAGCCGGCCAATCCCAAAAAAACTCCTGATCTCGGTGGGGGATCTCGGCACCTCCCAGCTCATAACCGCCTCAATCTTGGTCGGATCGACTAATATCCCATTCTGGTTGAAGAGGTGTCCCAAGAACTGGACCTCTTGTAACCAGAAATCACACTTGGAGAATTTGGCGTAAAGCCTCTCCGATATCAATACTCCAAGAATCTCTCTCAGATGCTCCTCATGCTGCTCTCTAGATCTCGAATACACCAAAATATCGTCGATGAACAGAATCACCAAACGATCCAACATCGGCTTGCACACCCTGTTCATGAGGCCCATGAACGTTGCGAGTGCATTGGTGAGCCTAAAAGGCGTCACCACAAACTCGTAATGCCCATAACGAGTCCTGAATGTCGTTTTCGGGATATCCTCATCCCGCAACCTCATCTGATGATATCCCAACCTCAATTCAATCTTGGAGAACCTAGATGCACCTTGCAACAGATCAAAAAGATCGTCGATCCTCGGCAGTGGATAACGGTTCTTGACCGTCAACTAGTTTAACTCCCTGTAATCAATGCACATCCGGTGTGAAACCATCTTTTTCTTGACAAAGAGGATCGACGCTCCCCACGGTGAGCTACTCGGTCGAATGAATCCCTTCCCCAACAATTCCTGAAGCTCTGAGGATAACTCTTGCATCTCTGGTGGCGCAAGGCGATAGGGTGCCTTGGCAATAGGCGTTGCTCTCGGAACCAAATCAATATGAAACTCCACCTGCCTCTCCGAAGGCACACCTGGAAACTCCTCGAGGAAAAAATTCGGGAACTCGCGAACTATCGGGACCTCCTCAACAGAACTCAGCCTTTCAGCGGCAACTCGCGTATCCAACACGTAGGCTACAAACCCCCTGCAGCCCTGCTGTAAACTCTTCCTTACTCTGGCAGCCGAACAAAATGCTGACCCCAATCGGGTACCCTCGCCATACACCGTAAGTACTCCCCCACTAGGGTCTCGTATGGTCACCAACTGGCGCTCGTAGTCGATAACGGCTCCGAATCGGCTCACCCAGTCCATGCCCACGATGACACAGACATCCCTCATCGCAATCGGTACTAGATCTATCAGAAGCTCAACACCAAAAACTTCAAGTACAAATCCTCGAATCACATCAGTAGCATATATCGCTCGCTTGTCGGCTATAGAAACTCGTAGAGGTCGAATCAAAGCCTCTCGTCGGATACTGATGTGCTGACTAAACGCTAATGACACGAAAGATCGACTCGCAGCCGAGTCAAATAACACCAAAGCAGGTACAAAATTCACAAGAAAAGTACCTAAGCATACCACAATATAAGCACAAAATCTCAAACTCAGCAATAGAAGATAAAAGAATACATACCAGCCACGACGTCGGGCGCTGCACGGACCTCCTCCGCTGTCAACTGGAAGCTTCTACCACGAGCCTTTGGCGCCTCGGCCTTCACTGGCCGACTCTCAGTAGCTTGTACTGTAACAGGGGCAGATCCCTGCAATGCACCCTGTGCTGATCCCCGCAGCTGCGGACACTCCGCCTTCCGATGTCTGGTCTGGTTGCAGTGGAAGCAAACTGCAAATCCCTTGGGGAAATCCTTAGCCATGTGCCCCTCCTTGCCACACTTGTAGCAAGACCCTGCTCGACAAGTCCCCTCATGACTCTTACCACACTTACCACAAGTACGGCCCTATGGTTCCCTGGTCTCGAATCGGCGGGCTTTGCCTGCTTGGTTGCCGACTGGGACTGTGTCGGTCGCCGATCCCTCCCCTAAGACTCCGCCTCTTCCCAGGCCTTAGTCTTGAGCTCAATCTCCCTCTTCCGAGCATTTTCCTGGAGCTTGGTAAATGTCCGGTACATCGAGTTCGCCATGAACTCGCGAATGTCTCTCCTCAATATACTCAAATATCGACTCATGCGTGCCTGCTCAGTAGACACATGCTCAGGGCAAAACATTGCCCTATCGAGAAACATCATGGTGATCACAGTAACTGACTCTGTTCCCTGCTTGAGGGACAAGAACTCCTGGGCCAACCGTTCCCTTTCTACCGAGGGAACATACTTATCACGAAACATAGCGGTGAACCTCTCCCAGGTCACCGCGGTAAGCTCTGCAGAAGTGAAATGCACCGTCACAAACTTCCACCAATCCTTCGCTCCCAAGCGAAGTTGGTTCAGCGCGAACCGTACCCTCAGATGCTCTGGACATGAACATGTGTAGAAGCATCCTCAATGTCAGAAATCCACCTCATCACGGCTATCAGATCCTGCGTCCCATTAAAGTCTGGTGGTTTCGTGTTGCTGAACTCTCGGTACAGCAACGAGTCACCTCTATGTGGCCTCGCGACAGTGACAGCTGCGGTGGCTGCAGCAATAGCAGCCTCCGACAGAGCAGCATATCGCTCATCAAACGTCTCAATCAAGGTGGTCTTGATAGACCCAAACATCTCCGGAATCTCTGCCCGGATGACTGCGGCCACCTCCTCATGAATCAATCGGCGAATCTCCTCATCGCTAACACCACTGCTCTCTGGAGTGCTACATGTCCCAACCACGATGCCTCTGAAACACAGCAGAAAGAAATCAGAGACTCGCTCGAGTATACTTGCACTCGATAACTCAACCCTACTTGTTCCTTAATACCTTGAGGATTCTTACTTGGAATGCCCATTGACCCGGTGTTTCCGGTAGTACGGGCTCTATACTACCTTCCACACCACATCAGTATTCACCCCAATTCCTCCTCCTAGGATCCCAAATCGCAAGTACTCAATACTACTTTGAATCCAGCCTACTCTCTAGCAAGCCTCTCATATGCTACTCTCTGCTACCTAAATGCATTCAAAGCAACTCACAGCAGCAGAACTCCTAGGCTAAGGTATCACAAATCATGCCACTCTAGTCCTAAAATATGAATTACCTATCCTACTATAGCATGCATAACTCATTTCATAATATCATAACACATAGTGTAAAGGTATTTTGGGAAATCACCGTTCGGGCGCTGGCTGATCGTACACACTGCTCCGTTCTGCCTTTCTCAAAAACCTTTTACTCTTTTAGAAAGAATTTGTTTCTTTTGTGAAAAATTTCCTCAAATCCTCAGTTTGAGTTCAGATACGCCCAAAGGTGCATCCGAATCCCTCAAAACAAGGCTTTGATACCAACTTGTAACGCCGTGAAAATTTAAAACAATTTCTCATTTTTCAAACAACATAAAACTCATATAATATTCTCAAATATCATGTTCATCAAATGTCATCATAATAAAACATATCCCAAGATCATAAAATACAATCCTCTGTCAGCGTGTACAGATCATGCCAGCGCCTTTCCGCGATCCTCGCTAGTACCTGAAACACATAACACATAACACTGTAAGCATAAACGCTTAGTGATTTACCCAAAATACCACATACAACACATATTAGCCACTCGAGGCTATAACTCTATATGACCCTCTGGTCAGTGTGTCTCGGTGGGACCCTCCAGTCCCATAACTATGTGGACCCTCTGGTCCTAACTCTGTGGACCTTTCGGTCCTAACTTTGTAAACTCTGAATCATACATAGCACAAATCACATAGAAACAATGCAGTGTATCACATTATATAAATAACATACAAGATACTCTGTCACATAACTCTAATTACCACTCTTGGTAAAGTATAGTGAGAAGACTCACCTCGGGTAACTCGGATAAATCTCGAACTCGGTATACAGATCTAGCCTCCGCTTAATCACCTAAAATAAATACGCATAATCAATACGACTCTCAAAGTCTAGACTAAACCTTCTCTAAATTCTCTCAGAGGGGTAAAAGACCATTTTACCCCTCTAATGGTTCAACAGTCCAAATATTGACTAAATCCTAAAATTCAATGAAAGTCAACCCTCCGGAGTACGCGACACGTAACAACCCTGTACGCTGGACGTACTCTGATACTTCACAGAATCGGGGAGCTCAACCCCCTACGCTGCGTGTACTGGGATTACACCCAGCTTAAGTCCCAATCTTATACTCTTTTTGATTTTTGGTCTTAAACGATTAAGACATAAGCTCAAATTCTAGATCTGACTATTCTAAGGTCACTTAATCCATAAATTCGAAACCTTTAAGCCTTTGCATGGCTGTAAGGTCACCAATCACTCCAAACACCTTTCCTCTTTCCACATTAAGCCCTCATCTCATGCATGACTTAATATTCACGTCCAAGATTGGGTTTTTATAAACCTACAACACCTATTACACTAGGATATGGCAGATCTAAGCTCATGGAGACCCTTTGCTCATAAAGTCTCCACCTTGGAACCAAAAACCCTAAAAATGGGTCCATAATGCACAAATCGAAGATGAAAAGGAAAGCTTTGAGCTTTTTACCTCCAAGTGAAGCTCCAACCTCTGTAGAACTCGGATCTAAGCTTGTCCTCCAACTTCTAGCTTCCATAATGGCCTCCTCTTCCTCTTAACCACCACAAAATGGCACTTTCAAGCTTAAGAGCACACACACAAGCTTATAACGGGGTTTTGCTCTCTTAGGGTTTCACTCTCTGTAATATGGTGGCTGGGGTAAGGACCATATCATTTCTTTTATAGTCCTCAAGTCTCATTTAGGGTTTTGCATCTGAGCCAATTACGCCCAGCGTAACTTTGGTACGCCCATCGTACCTTATTGAGTATGCGTCCATAATAATCGCATGAGTACGCACAACATACTCTTCAGTACGCCCAGCGTACTCGTTTGCAACATTTTTCAATTAGGGGCTAAACTTGACAATTTGGTAAAGAAGAAGGGTAAAATAGATGTACCTGAATTTTGGGATGTTACATCTAGGTTCTCCATTCATCCTAAGGCGACGAAGATGTATATGGATCTTCGTCCTAATTTTTGGTGGCCCTACATGAGGCAGAATGTGGAGGGGTACTTGACTTGCAGGAAAGTCAAGGTCGAGCATCAGCGACCTAACGGCAAGATGCAGTCGTTGGAGATTTCCGTATGGAAATAGGAGGATACTACCATGGATTTCATCACGAAGTTACCCCAGACTACGTGCGGAGTGGATTCAATTTGGGTCATTGTGGATCAGTTGACCAAGAGCGTGCATTTCATTCTGATTCAAGAGAGTATTTCTGCAGAGATATTGGCTGAGATTTATATCAGTGAGTTTTTGGCTCGTCATGGGGTGTCGGTTTCGGTGGTTTCTGACAAAGATGTTTGATTTACTTCAAGGTTTTGGAAGAGGTCCACGACTAGTTGGGTACTCGTCTCCATTTCAACACAACATTCCATCCGCAAACCGATGGTCAGAGCGAACAGACTATCCAGACCCTAGAGGATATGTTCCGGGCGTGTGGTTTGGACTTTGGTGTGAGTTGGGATACGTTTTTTCCATTATCAGAATTTTCGTATAACAACAGTTATCACGCGAGCATTGATCGACCTCCTTTTGAGATGCTCTACAGGAGGAAATGCGGGACCCCAATTTGCTGGGGCGAGGTCGGTCAGTGGGTTATGGAGAGTACCGATGTGACTCCCCATTTTCACGGCCAGAAATGACCGATTATGTTTATGCTTTATAAAAATCAGAGTACCCTTTTTATAAAAATGTTGTGAAATTTTTTCCTAGAAAAACATGATAAATACGTTATCAAAGCATTTCCAAAGAAATGTATATGTTATTTATTTTAAAACATTGGGATGTCATCGTCAATACAGAAACATAAGCATAAACAGAACTTACATTCATTATCATTAGTGATTTATATCTTCTTAATCTCGCAGGGTAATGTGACTTCATATCAATACCTGTGATATAAATAAACTGAGTGGGTCAGGCTTGGGAGTCTGGTGAGCACATAGGGTTTTCAACCCACAATAAATAAGTTTATTAATTTCATCAATCAACAATAACCCGATTACCCATTCCCGTTATCCTCTCATTACGTCCCTAAACACCAATCATAAGGGACCTAGCCTAAGGATCATCATTTGGATGGACACTACTGCTAAGGGGATTCCTCAGTAATAAATGTCCTTAAGGTAACCATGTGGGGGATGGAGTACACCTGGTGAGCACACAGTTCAAATAAACACCTACAGGTTGCAAGCCTGCTAGCGTTCCACTAGACTGTCTAGAATAGTCCGTGGTCGTCATCTATACTCTGCTAGATTACTGGATCATCAATAACATCTATAAAGAGGCCTCTCATCATTTTATTTTGTCACACAACAACTATTACATCTACCCATGTTTTACCCAACACATTTTGTAGATATAAAATACATATACAGTTTAAATCATTTAAAACATGTATAAAATTGTTCATCCAGCATAGATAGCAAGTATACAAATAATATGCACACACAACACGTAATTTATATAAAATACTTCATATCTATGTGTAAGCTAAAAGTAACTATGCACTCACTTGATAAGGTGGTGACTCGGTACTCGGACATCGCTTCGTTTACTTTAAAACAATTTCCTTCGACGAAACCCAGTATTATTCCCACTAGATTTTAGTCTAATATTTACTGTGACTAATTATTGGTCTTATTATTATTATTATATAAGCGTTTAAACAATATTTTCCAACCACTATGTACAGACAGGGGCCAGACATAAAACACCGGAGGGCAGGACTATTTTGGCATATAGCACTTCTAAAATCCAACAACCCTAAGCGGCCCTTTAAACCAGATTCCCCGTACCGCGAGTAGTTAAAACGATATTATAATGACATTTATAGAAGTCATAATAATAGCTCAAATATTTATTATAAGTTCATAATAACAATACTAATTTTAAAAACAAACTATAATTAAAAAAGGGTAAGCATAACTTACTTACAAGGGGGTTTTAGCTATGAGTCGGGCTCTGCAGGGGCAGAACTTCATCGTTGAATCTTTCTATGAAAGATTCGTGCAACGCTTCAATGCTCACTTTACTATACTAAAACTAAAGAAAGAGAAGTCGAATCATGAAGGACCGAAATGCTAGGGGGATAAGAAGAGAAAGACTCTTGAATCAAGAGAATGGTGTAAGAAATACGAGAGCCCAAATCTCTTATTTATAGTAATTGAATTTACAAAAACTACCCTCCATAATTACTTAATGACCTTATAGTTATATAAACGACTAAACACCCCTTCATAATACTATTTTAAATAGATTTAAGATATTTGTACTAAACTAATGTCGAAAGTAATCAACACTAGTCTTATAATAACCGCATCGTCGATACCTTTCTAATGATATATACATTTGTATATATATATATATATATATATATATATATATATATATATGTGTGTGTGTGTGTGTGTGTGTGTGTGTACGTATATATGATTTATACTTTATTTTAATACATAAATATGCTATTATAAGTTGTAACTCATTCATACGAACTCCATTTTTGAAGTTCTTTATATCCACGCGTTGGTATTTACGAGTACTACAACTTTCATTTAGACGCCGTCAGCTAATTCTCATTCTATCTCAGATTTACAAAACTGTATCGAATTTATCGCGCTCGAAGAGTAGGGGCCAAGTTTCGTCCATATGTTTAACATATGAGCTCTACTCTCAACATTCTTTATATCTGTGCGTAGGTAAAAACAATATCTAAAACTTTCATTTAGACTCCGTCAGCTAATTCTCGACCAATCTTAAATTTAACAGTAAGAGGAGATTATACTGTTAAATGTCCGCGTAAAATTCATAACTTCTACATACAAACTCCGTTTTCATCTGTCTTTTTACTGTTGAGTTCCTATTAATGAGATATTCAACTCTAATTTAGGTCTTGTAGGCCAAAAACTGCTCGAACTAAAATTTGAGTTTCGGGCTGTGCAATGCTATGCCTAATATTAGAAAATTCATAACTTCCTCATACGAAGTCACATTTGGGCGTTCTTTTTATGGACGCTCTTAGTTTAACATATTCTACGACTTTTGTTTAGATTACTTAGGCTAAAAATCCATCTATCATAAATTCAATATTTACGCCTCCCGGTGCCGTGCCGGTTTTGCCGAAAAACTTCGACGAGTTATAACTTCTTCGTTATAACTCAGATTTTGGCGTTCTTTATATGTACTGAACCCTTGTAACATATACTAAAACTTGGTTAAGATTAATCCTTCTAAATAATATTCCTTTAAAAACTCATTTTTGATGCTTATTGTCTCTAAATTAACTACCCCGGATCTACGGGTGTTACAACTGAGGTGGTACTCAAGACCACCGAGTTGATTCAACAGGTTTGGAGTAGGTGCCAGAAATCTCAAAGTTGGCAGAAGAGTTATGCCGACAGACACCGATCAGACTTGGAGTTCTAGGTGGGGGATATGGTTTTGCTGAAGGTGTCACCTTGGAAAGGTGTCATCTGATTCAGGAAGAGGGGCAAGTTGGGCCCAAAGTATATTAGTCCTTTCAGGGTTTTGGCTCGAGTAGTCCGGATTGCATATTGCTTGGATCTTCCAGATGAGATCAATCAGATTCATATCACGTTCCATGTATCTCAGTTGCGGAAGTGCTTAGTGGATGATTTCGCAGTGGTACCGTTGGATGATATTCAGGTGGATGACCACCTTAATTATATTGAGAGACTGATGGCGATTCTTGATCGGAAGATGAAAACCTTAAGGAAAAAGATTGTAGAGTTGATGAAAGTGCAATGGCAGCACCACAAGGGTTCAAAGTGGACTTGGGAGCCGGAAGATGAGATGATGGAGCACTATCCAGAGTTATTCGGTGTAGCAGATTTCGAGGACGGAGTCTGATTCAAGTGGGAGAGAATTGTAACACTTGGAAAATTTGTAAGTTTCATATTTAGTCCCTAATCGAAAATGTTTGCAAGAATGGTGCTTAAAACGAGTACGCGAGGCATACAGGGTGGTACGCTTAGCGTACTAGCTCGATTTTGGATCACGTCATCGGACCACGTACGCTTGTGTACGCATGGTGTACATGTGATTAAGTGAAACCC
Organism: Lactuca serriola; assembly: GCF_051521515.1. Lineage (NCBI taxonomy): Eukaryota > Viridiplantae > Streptophyta > Magnoliopsida > Asterales > Asteraceae > Lactuca > Lactuca serriola. The sequence continues at coordinate 333,649,505 of NC_136412.1, forward strand.
TAATTTTAGGGTATTGTATCCTACTTAAACCTTGTGATAGCCTTAGTAGGTCATGGTTAGACAGCCTTCATCCCCTCTTGTCCAGAAAATCGAACCCTAAGTGAGATCTTGAGAGTTTGAGCCTTAAAGTGTGATTGTTGGTGCTTTGTGAAGGAGAATAAGAAGTGAACCATTTAGAGTTGTGCTTTGAGCTTGAATATCTAAGATTTGTTCATCATTTTCTTTCCTTGTGAAGTAAAAATATTCCATCTTGCTAATCCATGATGTTAGATCTAGTTTGGTGCAATTTTGTGCTTTTTGAGTCCATTGTTTGAATGTTTAGCCTCTTGATTCACTCCAGAAGTGATTGATGGTAGATTTAGGGTCCCTTTGTCCATAAAAATGAAAGCGTGGAGGTGTTTATGGACTCATGCATGTGTTAAGCTCCTTTATTAAGTTCTTTTGAGCTATAGAACCCCATTAAGCCATGCATGCATGCAAAGTTGCCAACTTTACGTGATAAACCACCTTAAGGAAGTCAGATCTAAGTGTTGGAGTGATGACTTAACCATTTAGGAGCCGCATGAGAAAGTTGACCAAGCTGGGGAGTACGCTGGGCATACAAGCTGGTACGTTGCACGTACAAGCCCTAAAGTGAGTATGCTAAGCGTACGAATTGAGTACGCCCTGTGTATTCAGCCGTGGGCTTCGAATTTGTGGGCCTTTCGGTATTGGGCCCTTTTTGGACCTTTGGAGTCTAGGGCTTTGTTGGGCTATCATAATATTATTTTGGGATGATGCTATTTTATTGGACCCTTTGGTAGGAGGCCCATGAAAGGGATTTAGGCCCAATTTGGATAATTAGGCCATATTTGGGCTTTGGGTGATTATTTTGGAATTTGGGCCTTTGGATAATTGGAATGGGCCTTAGCCTCGAGCCAAGTTAGGTTAAGGGTAAAAAGGTTTTTTTACCCTAGTTTGGACTCTTAGTGTGAGTTGGTATCGAATTATTAATTGGATGTTATTTTGTGATTTATAGCACTGGGATTTTAGCAGGCCAGTAGCCAGGGATTTGTTTGTGAGATTCAAGAGTGTGAGGTGAGTTTCCTCACTGTGTTTAGCAGGTCGAAGGTGCCAATGCTGGCCCATGGTTTATTATGTTAGGGTGCTAGGTGTCTTTGTGACTTTTGCATGTGTATGCATTGGTACAAATCCCGAGTGGGGCTCGATGTCGAGCGAGGCCCGATGGCTATAGTGTATGTTATTATCTTTGTGATTCTTGCATGTGTTAGTATAATTATTTGTATTTGCTTATATGTGTATCGGGCGGGGCCCGAAGTTAGGCGGGGCCTAGTGATTGACAGATATGTATCCGAGCGGGGCTTGAGGCCGAGTGGGACTCGATAGCGGGCGAGGCCCAATGTGGTGTGGGGGCCCAATATGTGTTTACTTATGTATGGTATGTGGTATTTTGGGGAACTCACTAAGGTTTGGGCTTATCGTTTTCAGTTTATGTTTCAGGACATACTTCAATCTTTTTGGGTTGTATGACAACTTTTGGATTAATGTTTTTATTAAATCAAAAATGAAAATTTTTTAGTCTTATTTTTGGGACGTTACATTCCATCACCTTCGTTTGAAGAAAACTTCAATCAAGATGCTTCAGATATCGAACTTCACTTCCAACAAGAGTTCAATTTACTCTCCATGAGGTAAAATAGATTGTGGAACAACAACCAAAAACCACCTACGAACAAATTTCAAACTACATACCAAGCACCTCACCAAAAAATCCTCAACCTTATCCTAAACCAACTGAAAATCCACCATCTTATCGAACAAACCTTCCAAATCCAACTTTGGAACATAAAGTCATTCCCACTTTGGTTAAACCCAGAATCACCCGTCACAAATGTGTTCTCAGAATCGTCGGACTTACATTATGTTTTGAAAATCACAAGCTTAAGATAGAGTCCTTAGAAAGAGAACTTGTAATAGCTAAGGATGAATGTATTATCTTAAATGACAAGTGTACAATTTATGTTAGTGAAATAAATCTTTTTGTTCATAATAATATTCATCTTAATGCTAAGATTGATCAGTTGGATAATTCCATTGACATGATTGAGTCGAATGAAAGAATGACTCATAATTTTCTTCATCCTTGATCCAAAGCTCCTGGTCTCGAAAGCAAGTTTCGAAACTAGTTGCTGCCCCATTGAAGGAATTTCAAAATTTGAATTTTATGGATGACATTCTAAATTACACTTATTCGGATACTCATGTCTCCCTGCTGTCGTCCCTTCAAGAAATAGTAGGAGGATATTAGTTCCTGATTCCTGAATCCAAGCCTATCAATGTCACATGTCTTGATTCCACAAAACTTATGCCGCTAATATCTTTGGACCTGAATCAATCTCAGGAGATTCTGCTTGGCATAGGAGGTACTGGATTTTATTTTTCGAACTTAAGTCCTCCTAACAATTGTGTTGTTGAGGAAATTGTTTGTGAGATATATGGGCATGAATTTGACAATCCAACCAAAAATGATGGTTCATTTTAGGCATCCCTAGATAGTGACGTTGATGAAGAAATCAACTATAATGACGACTTCGTACGATTCCTTTATTCTGAAATCCAAATTAGTCTCAAAGTCTACCATAGTTCTGATTAAACCCAATTTCAACAACCCATATGTCGACTCATCCTCCAAGTCAACTTCTGACTCTAAGTAGAAACCATGGTTGAACAAGAAGGATATTGTTCATCCGAGGGTAGAAGCCTTAAAAGAAATAGAGAAAGAGACTAGGTCTTAACAATGCTCTAGGCTCCTTGAAAACTCTTGCAAGAGAGTTTCGCAAACAGTTTTAAGTCCAATTAATAGGAATCAAAATACGTTTGCTCCTGTCAAAAACCTTAAATGTCCCTTTGTTCTTGTTAGCTTGGATGTTCATGTTACTTCTGTTAAAAAATGTGACTTTATTCAAAAAGGCAAAAAAAACCCGTTGTTTAAACCTCTCCAAATAATATTAACTCGCCTAGAAAAATACCATCTCCAATATTCACAGCCACCTTGGAAGTCAAGATTCTCAAACAAAAAAAATTTCTAAAATCAAATGTGCCCAAGAGATATGTGAATAAGGGAAACGATATTCAGAATTCATGTGTAAAAAATCCTTTAAAAAGTTATGTTCTGAAACATGAATGGAAAGTCAAGGAGAATGTCATTCAAAATAAATCATAGAAAATTGTTCTCCCAAAGAAAGTCATTGCTGAACCACCAAAAATTGAATAGGATTTATGGATTAATGAAAGGATCTTGACATTATGCTTTTTCCCAAAAGAATCTCATAATGTGCCATTCGAGATCCCAGTAGTTCGGAAATCTAAAGCCAAGTCCAAAGCTCCTGCTCAAGTCCCTCGTTATAACTTGGAGATTAAAAACTTTGAAACTCATTGATTTTGCAAGCTTTTTGTGCTTCAGAATAAGATACGATATGATATATTGATAGTTCTTGTTCCATGCACATGACATGACACAGAAGGTTTTATGCAAGACCTCATGTTAACTCCAAAAGTTGGTTATGTTACTTATGGAAACAACACAAATTCTCATATTCGAGGTTATAGAATCCTGACCAATGGCAACTTCTCTGTCTCCAATATAGTCTATGTTGTTGATCTTAAACACCATCTAATAAGTGTCACCCAACTTACTAGCAAATCGACAGGTTGAGTTCTGCAAGAAGCACAACTATGTCATGATAGAAGATCAGAAAGAATGTCTCATCAAATCAGATCAGAACAAGCATATGTATCCTTTGGATATTAATATGATTGTCAAAAAGCCTTACAAGTGCTTTCTAAAGAAGGTTGTTCCTCATTTTAGTTGGCTATGGAATCAAAGAATCGCTCATTTAAATTTCTGAGACATGAATGATCTAGTTTCTAGTGAAATGATCTGAGGATTGCCCCTCCCCAAGCTTGACAATGATCATCTCTGTGTTGCATGCAAATTTGGGAAGCAATCCAAAATACGTCATCATGTTCTGATCGAAAAGTCCATTTCAGATCCACTTGAACTTCTTCACATTGATCTGTATGGTCCCTCCATAGTTGAGAGTATTCATCACAAAAAATAAATCCTTGTGATTATAGATGAATACACCAGATTCACATGGGATTTCTTCTTGAGATTGATTTTGAAAACAGCTTATGAATTCATCAATTTCATTAAAGTAATCGAACTTCTGACCAAGCTATCTGTCTGAAGAGTTTACAGTGACAACGAAATTGAGTTCACTAATGCCACACTTGAAAGTTCCTCGTTGAAAAAGGAAACAAACACAATTTTTCTGCTCCCTACACTCCACAACAAAATGGTGTCATTGAACGAAGAAAACGAACACTTATTCAAGCACGTCTTTTCAAATCCCTAACATCACGCATGTCAGTTACATGATGTATAACTCATGATGAGTTGTCGTGCTATCCCAGACTACTATTATGGGATACGGGAACGTCAATCGTCGGTTTTCTCTCACCACTCATCACATGACGTATATAAGGGTTCTCAACGGTTTGTTTTCTCTCACCGATCACACAATTTTCAAAACCCTTCAAGCAAAACCCCTTTTTCTCTCGACTGTTCATCGTCTTCCTCAGAGCTACAATGGCATGATCATCTGAAACCACTTCATTCACCGATCAATCAACATTTGTCGTCATGTTGAACATCAAGCCAATTCAAAATCTCATACTCGATCTTAAATCTTCATGCTACCATGAAGTGCTAAGGACGATGATTTAATGCGTCGCTACTGGATCAAGCTCTAACCATGGAAAAATATGTTCCTCTGGTCCATCTTTCTAAGGTGTATTCTTCTGCCACCTACATGCAAGCTGATGGAATCATTACCTTTGGGGTAGCCTGTAACAGGATCTCGATCAACAAAGTCTGTTTTTGCATAATTCTGGGGCTTGCTTCATCTGAAGGACTAGTCAATCCAGAATCAATATCCTCTACTGCACTAATTGAGATGTTTCACCAGATGGGATACATTGGAGACATATCCCTCTTGTTAATGTTTAGGAAGCCCTTTCTTCCTCCAATGTGGAATGGGCTCTTCGCTCTACTATTCATGAGTTTTTCTAAACGAGTTGTTGGATCTGAAATCGCAAGCAAGCTCTTCTATACCATTATCTATGGTCTCTACCATGGAATCAATCTTGATTATGGTTCGATTTTATGGACTCAACTTATTCAGATTACTGATTCCACCACTCGCAATGCCGAGATCTCATGTGCTCGATTTTGGTCAGTAGTGGTCAAACGTGCCCAAAAACACTACAAGGTTCAACTGGTGCCTGATTCAATCATAGCTACTATTCTGATTCTTCATACTTCGACTTTTATGATGTCTGTCCCGGTCAAGTTCAATTTTGTTGGTTCAATTCCAGAAGTAATGTTGGGAAAAGTTTCTCCTGATAATGCGATTGTGAACGAGTATCGCAAGCAACCTACATCTGGTGTTCGCCCCATGTCAAATGAACTTCAAAAGGCTATCGAGGAAGCTAACAAACCAAAGAGGGGAGGAAAGAGGAAAGCGAAAGTTGCCCCTTCTGAAGTGGTGAAAACTCCAAAGAAGGTCAAAAAGCAGGCACGAAAACCAAGATCACCATCTCTGATTGTTCAGGAGGCTTCGGAATCCAAAACTCATACTGATATTCAAGAGGATGCTACTATACGGAACGAGGTAGAAGACACATCGGCAACTTCAGAACCAACTCTAACTGAACCAATTCTGAAGGTATCCACTCCACCTATTTCTTCTACTCCTTTTTTTGATATCTTTCAGATGAAGACTCCTCCATCCCCTCCGATCACCACTACCATTCCGATTACTTCCATTCCTCAACTACCACCAAATATTTATGTGGGTGTTTCTCTTCCACAAATCTCCATTCCTTTTTCTACACCTGTCTTTACCGATTCCACTGTTCGTCCTACTTCTACAATCACAAGTACACCAGAAGTCACTATAACCAAGTCCGTTTCAGAGGCGGTACACACTTCAGGTATTTATGTCAACGTATCTGATACGGGGGTAGATGCCAACATTAGTGTGTCTCAGGAACACCCTTCTGAATTTGATGTTGAAATCAGAAAAGACAACAGTGATGCTCTCCTTCGGAATTTGACACAAAGGGGGAGATTTTTGAGTTTACATGTATTGTGTTAAATGTATGTGTTAGTATAGTCTTATTTACCGGTTTGCGCATGTCCATTCACGGTTTTGCTTTTTAGGGTTAGCCTATTTATTGTGCATGCATGTATCAATTTGGTTTAACGTTTTGGTTTCCCTACCTAGTTCTCACAAAGAAGTTCTTTCCTTGAACTCTTCTAGAGTTATTCTAATCAAAGCATGCGACACTATTTTGATCTTTGTTCTTGTCATTTAATTCTCGTTATTTAATATGTGTACCTTCGATTCTGGAACCAAAGCTTGATACTAAATGAATGAAAATTTCCCACACAAAAACTCGAACAACTAAACTTTGGTAAATAAATATCAATGTCAAAACTCGACGGTGACTCAAAAATCCGACAGCCCCACAAAAAAACTCGAACAACTCCCTCTCTAGCCGCCAAGACGAACGAACAGAAGATTAGGGTTGTTTTAGGCTGTTAAGGGTTTGGTTAGAGGGGATGTATGAACTAAATATGAGCAATCATACCTAATAGAGATCCCAAGGGGACCCTAATGTCAAAATAAGGCTTTCATCCCAAGGGTACGTAACGTCAAAATGTTTCTGCCAATTTGGGTTTTTTTTTTTCATGTGGAGGATGTAGTTGGAGGTTTTCTTACAGAGAAAGCTAGATATGTGTTAGATGAACAAATAAGGGTTGGTGGTGTTGGAGGTGGGTGAAGATGAAGGACCTAGGGCTTCTTTCTTGCTAATTCAATGATTAGCATCGAAGACAGAAGGTAGAGGGAACAAAGGAGACTGAGAGATGATCGAACAGGCGGGGGGTTTAAAATTTTGGGGATTCCATTTCCCCCCATGGCTATAAAATGCATGTGTCATTAAAATTATAAAACGACATGCTTAGAAGACACACATTTTATAATAAGCGCCCTCCGGGTTTTTTTCTGACACTAATTTTAGGTCACGCAAAAATGCGCGTCCTAAATCCTTAAATTTTCTAGAGAGCTAACATTATTTTTAGGTCACATACTTTTGCGTATCATAAATCACGTGTCATGAAGGGCATGTTTTCTAGTAGTGATTTCAGAAAGGCTATATGCCAAAATGTTCCTGCCTCCCAACTGTCCTGTCTGGTTGATCCTTAATTGATAGAACTCTCGGTATTCATTGGGATCGGTGAGAAATCTGGACAACCATTAATCGTTAGGGAATAATTAGACTAAGAGTTAGTAAGCGTTATACTAGGTCATGTCAGAGGGAATGATTAACTGCTAAGGCGAAGTTCTGCCCTAATTCCGAGCATCCACTTTTCTCAGGTGAGTGCATAGGTACTTTCATCTTACATATAAATATGAAGTATTTAGATGATTAAATGCTATGTGGGCCTAATATCTGCAATATGTGTTGGATGAACTTATATGATATGATTTTACTCGATTTTGTTATATAAGTATTTCCGTATATATATATATATATATATATATATATATATATATATATATATATATATATATATCGGGTAGTGATAGGTGATGAGAGATTAGAGATAAGAGATGAAAAATGATTGGGAGATGCCCTGACCCTTACTTGCAATGTTTGCGATGATTTCAATGTAGTCATCTACAAGAGTATAGATGACGACCACCAACTAGTCTAAACAGTACAACGGAACATCAGCAAGATCGCAACCTGTAGGTGATAAATTATGATTTCATGCGATGTAGAACTGTGTATTCATGCGATGAAGAAGGCAAGATACCATGAGATGTTGAGGAGTGATATTCGACAATTTGTGAGTCGATCCAGTTGCAAAACACTGGAGGATATGATTGCCAGGGCTAGAGTTGAGAGAGAGAGAGAGAGAGAGAGAGAGAGCGAGAGAGAGAGAGAGAGGGAGGGAGATTGATTTGGAGATGGAATGGAAGAGGAAGACGGATCAGCCTTGGGTTATAGGTTTTAGGGGGTTCGGGAAAGAGGCCCAAGGTATATGATTCGAGATCGAGAGGTCAGCAGGGTCGAAGCCATTGTGGCAAGTTCGGAAAGATGCACGATGGGGCGTGCATAGTAGGTGGTTCTGGCTTCTTTAAGTGTGGCAGGACGACTCATATTAGCAGGGATTGTGCTGCTACTACTATCACCACCACCCCAGTATCTGATATGATTTCTTTCCATTGCAATAAGAGGGGTCACAATAAGGCCCATTGTCTGAGTTTAGCAGCAGCGGGACCAGTGGTAGCATCCGCTCCAATGACACTAAGGATTACTGATGGCCAACAGGGCAAGGCGGATGTGCATGTGGTGAAGAGCAGGGCTTTTCAACTAACGGCCGAGGAGACTCACGCAGCACCTGATGTGGTGACGGATATGTATCTTCTCTTTATCTCTTTATTTAAACTGAATTGCCCGCTTATATTTAGGTGTTTTATTTTAGGATTGTTCCTCGTGAACGATATTTCTACCTTCGTATTATTTGATTCGAGGGCTACCTGATCATTTGTATCGATTACGCTTAGCAATAGGTTTACTGGAGCTCCGAGGGAGCTGGATTGACCTTTAGACGCTGAGATTGCAGATGATTGATCTATCCGGGTAGCGAGAGTTCATTGGGGTTATGTTCTTGAGTTTTTCAGCAAGCAGTATCCGATTGATTTGGTTCCTATTCCTTTACGCATGAACAAGGTTATCGTAGGGATGGACTGGTTGAGCCCCAATGGGGTGGTGATAGATTGTGAGCATCAGTTAGTGCGTATTCGGACCCCAAGTGGGGGAGGGTTGGTGGTTCAGGGAGAGAGAGCTCAGCGTGGGTTGATTCTATGTTCAGCGGCTAAGGCCAACCGCTATCTTCATCAGGGTTGTCCCAGATATGTCGCCTATGTTGTGGATACCCAAGATAAGGGTAAGGCAACTGTGGATGATGTGTCGATCGTCCGGGAGTACCCGGATGTATTTACGGAGGATTTTCCTGGAGTACCTCCGGATAGGCAGGGGGGTTTAGGATTAACATGGTTCCTGGTGCGTCTCCGATAGCCAAGGCACCGTATCGGTTAGCACCTCCAGAGATGCATGACTTGCCTACACAGCTGCAGGAGCTATTAGAAAAGGGTTTCATTCGACCGAGCAGTTATCCATGGGGAGCACCGATCCTATTTGTAAAGAAGAAGGATGGGTCTCATCGGATGTGTACTGATCATCGTGAGTTAAACAAGCTAACGGTGAAGAGCCTTTATCCACTCTCGAGGATTGAAATTTTTTTTGACCAACTTCAGGGTGCATCTTGGTTTTTCAAGATTGATATATGTTCGGGTTATCATCAGATGAGGTTCATAGAGGAGGATGTACATAAGACGGTGTTCCGGACTCGTTATGGTCATTACGAGTTCGTGGTGATGCCCTTCAGGCTCACCAATGCTTCAGCCACGTTAATGGAACTGATGAACCGAGTATGTAGGCTGATGTTGGATCGGTCTGTGATTGTATTTAGTGATGGTATCCTGGTCTATTCCAAGACCCATGAGTTGCATGAGGAGCACTTGAGGGAGGTTTTGGAGACTCCGAGATGGGAGAGACAATTTTGCAAAGTTCTCCAAGTGTGAGTTTTGGTTGCGCGAGGTGCAGTTTCCGGGGCACCTTGTAATCCAAAACGGTATTCTGGTCGATCCGGCCAAGGTCGAGGTCGTGATGAGGTGGGAGGTTCTGAGGTCTCTATCTGATATTTGGATTTTCTTTGGGTTGGCAAGATATTATCGGAGATCCATTCAGGATTTCTCCAAGATAGCAGTTCCTCTAACTCGGTTGGCGAAGAAGATCGTCACTTTTCGTTGGGGGCCTGAGTAGTAGGCAACTTTTGAGACCATGAGGTAGATACTGTGTGAGGCATCGCTTTTCACCCTGTCGGAGGGTGTTGAGGATTTTGTGGTTTACTATGACGCATTAATCACGGGTTTGGGTGCAGTTCTGATGCAGAAGGGTCGCGTGATCGCTTACGCTTCGAGGCCACTGAAGTCTCATGAGGCGAATTATCTAACGCAAGATTTAGAGTTGGGGGCTGTGGTTTTCACCCTCTAGATTTGGCGACATTACCTCTATGGGTTCCGTTGTATTGTTTACATGGATCACAAGAGCCTGAGGTATCTGATAGATCACCTGAATCTGAACATGAGGCAGCATCGATGGTTGGATGTGGTGAAGGATTATGATTGTGAGATCCTTTACCATCTAGGGAAGGCGAATATGGTTGTCGATGCTCTTTATTGCAAGGCAGTCACGGATCTGATCAGGTATTTTTTTAAGATTATTGAGATTACTCCACTTTTGGAGCGGATTCGAGAGGCACGGGTTGAGGATATGAAGGAAGAGCATCAGAAGAGTGAGCACATAGTGGGTCAGGTGGTTTCCTTTGATTATGATAGTTGAGGGTTATTGAATCTCCGTTGGATAGTTTGGGTTCCGTATTGGAGTGGTGCGCGTCAGGTTCTGATGGAGGAGTCACACAAATCGAGATTCTCCATTCATCCCGGGGCGACGAAGATGTATAGAGATCTTCATCCTGATTATTTGTGGCCCTACATGAGGCAGGATGTAGCTTGGTATGTGGAGAGGGGCTTGACTTGCAATAAAGTCAAGCCTAGGCATCAGTGACCTCACGGCAAGATGTAGTCGTTGGATATTCCTATTTAGAAATGGGAGGAGATTACTATGGATTTCATTACGAAGTTTCCTCAGACTGCATGCGGAGTGGATTCGATTTGGCTCATCGTGGATCGATTAACCAAGAGTGCTTATTTTACCCCGATTCAGAAGAGTAACTTTGCAAAGAAGTTAGCTTAGATATACATTAGGGAGGTCGTAGCACGACATGGGGTGCCAGTTTAGGTTGTTTCAGACAGGGACGTCCGGTTTACTTCCAGATTTTGGACAAGGTTCCATGACGATTTGGGTACTCATCTTCATTTCAATATGGATTTCCACGCATAGACTGATGGTCAGTTCGAGCGGACTATTCAGACCTTGGAGGATATGCTTTGGGCGTGTGTTTAGGATTTCGGTGGGAGTTGGGATACGTATCTCCCTTTGACATAGTTTTCATATAAAAATAATTATCACGCCAAGATTGATCAACCTCCTTTTGAGATGCTCTATGGGAGGAAATGCAAGACCCTGATACATTGGGGTGAGGTCGGTCAGCGATTAATGAGGAGCACCTAAGTGGTACTCAAGACTACCGAGTTGATTCAACAGGTTCAAAGTAGACTCCAGACAGCCCAGAGTTGGTAGAAGAGCTATGCCGACAAGCGCCGATCAAATCTAGAGTTTCAAGTTGGGGATATGGCTCTCCTAAAGGTGTCACCTTGGAAATGTGTCATCCGATTCAGGAAGAGGGGCATGTTGGGCCCTAGGTACATCGGTCCTTTTAGGGTTTTGGCCCGGGTGGGTCAGGTTGCTTATCACTTGGATCTTCCCCGAGGAGCTTAGTTAGATCCATAGCATGTTTCATGTATCCCAGTTACAGAAATGTTTAGTGGACAATTTTGCGGTGGTTCCATTGGAGGATATTCACGGGGATGATCGCCTGAATTATATCGAGATATCGGTGACAATTCTTGACCGAAAGATGAAAACCTTGAGGAATAAGGTTGTTAAGTTAGTGTAAGTCCAGTGGCAGTACCGCAAGGGTTCATAATGGATGTGGGAGCCAGAGGACGAGATGAGTGAGCACTACTCATGGTTGTTTGGGGCAGTGGACATCGAGGACGAAGTTTGATTCAAGTGGGGGAGAATTATAACATTCGTAATGTGGTAAGTTTCCTTTTAGCCGCTTATTGCAAAATCCTTTTCATTTTGTTCCCTAGCTAGTATGTGAGGCGTACTCTTGGATAAGTCTAGATGAAATCATAGAATGCTACATTGAGTGATTCTATACTGAGTTTAGTAGATCAGAACCTTTAGTGGTGAAGACAAGGTCGATTATGTATGATGTGGGTAGTGAGTTGAAACACCAAAGAATGAAACAAATTGAGATATTAAATTGTTAACAAACAATTAGTTAAAAAGGGACATAGTTGACATTTGGTAAAACTATAAAAAAAAGACAAGAATTGGAATTACAAATTAATGGTTAAGTAACTAGTAGAAGTTGGTTATTTGGGACAAGCTTGTAATATTACATAGGAGTGAGAACTTTAAATTACAAGCGAGTTGATCGAAAATAATAGAATGAAATCATGAATTCCATATTTAGATGGAAGTAAATACTTAGATATGATGACGATACTCGAAGGTGAGCCAACGATCTAATCAAGAAAATGGCGATACTGTTGGATATAGTGTCTAAGTCCATAACTTTATTTGGTATGTACTTGACCCGACTCGGCATGTCCCATTTGGGTTGCATGGCATTGCAATACTTGGATAGACAAAATGAGAGAAAGTACATTTGTGATTATTAATATATTATAAGTTATAATATATTAATAATAGTATTATTTAATTAGTATTGATCAAGTATTAATCTAGTATTAATTTGGTGATCAAAGTAAGACTGATTAAATATATAGGGTTGATTATGATAATCATCAATTCTTTTATGGTGGATTAATGATCCATGGTTTATGGGTTTGGTTATAACCATATGGAGCTCCATGGATAGTCCATGGGAGTTACAAATCCATGGATCATGAGAAATGGAGAGTCATGACAATTAAGAGTATTCATGTGAAGACCCTAATTGTGACAACACTATAAAAGGAACCCTTTGGCTAGCAAAATCGGCTATCTAGAGTTCTTGTGAGGGCATAACCGATTTTTTAGTGTAGAAGTATTCTCTCAAGTTATTCGAAGTTTTGTGGTGTTGTGTGAGGCATTTGAGGCACAACATTTGGGGTGCTAGGCTCACAAAGTCTTGAAGGAATCCAAGTAACAACAAGGTAAGTATCTCTACTAGTTTTTGTGTTTTATATATTCCCCATGCCATGCTAGTTAGGAAATAACCTTGAAAAAGAAATTTACATGTATATAGAGAAAAAATAGATTCAAGGTTATTAGAGTTGCATATACACTTAGGAAGTGTTAGAATGCTCAAAACCCATCAGATACGATGATGAAATCAAGATAGTATAAGAGAGCATGATCAAGAAATCTTTGGAACGGACATATTACTGTTGAGTTAATGAAATCTTTCGGGATCCTAAGGAATTGACGACTATACGACAACATTATCAAGTTTCAAGTGTGATAGTAATTGTGGAAGAAGGGTGTCCTGGTGACACCTAATGCACTAGACTGGTGAGTGAAATCACTACAAGGAAAGAAGAATAGTGTAAGATACATGGGGTTATTTATCGGGCCTGAAAGGAAGACAACCAAGATGAAGACTGTGATAAGCAATTTTACAGGAGGAACTTTGTAATCCCTACTTATAAGTCATATAAATTGTAATGAGAAATTAAAATTACACATTGAATATGATGAGGGCGATAGAAGAAATAAAACTCTAATGTGTAATAGTTTGATGATGAAGGAACAATATTTGGAAGGTGTTATGTGATCGAGAAGTAGGAAGACGATTTCACATGATGTAATACAAGAGAACGCAAATTGAACATAAGGGATCATATAGTGCTAACAAGGTGTGGAAAAGAATAAATACTTGGAGTCTGTTGATAAGGACTATCAAAAGACGGTGGTGAGCAAAAGAAATTTTTGGAATTTCCATGAATGAGTTAGAGAGGAGAGCTATTACCTTATAAGAATCATAAGGTGATTTAGACCTTAAAAGAAATGCCATGGTTTCTTTTAAGGGTTAGATGTTTAGAAGGATATGAAAGTGTGATAATACGATTTTATAAGAACTCATAACACTCTGGAGGTTGAGTAAGAACAATACATAATGCTTGGAATTATGAGGAACACAGGAGAACCAAGGATACAAGATTTAAAACTTCCAAGTTATGCAACCTGATGACGCGAACCAAGCAAACTCAAGTATACTTGAGTACTAGGTTTGAGTATTAATGATAATCTGGATTTGACAACCAGACAAGAAATAAGTAGACTTATGATAATGAGATCTTCTATTATGAATTCATATATGAGATAAAACCTTGATTTAGAGCATTATGGGTCACTTTAATGTTACTGAAAGACACATGAATCAATTGATATAAAAGTTGGTTATGTATCCATAACGAAGGAGCAAGAAATAGAAAGATGTAAAGTATGATACATGAGAAGTTAAACTAACGAAGTGGACAATGGAAAAGTCGAGTACTCGATTAACAATGTTAAATGAGGCATGAATGATGAAAATCATCGTTTGATTTTACCTTAAAAAGAAATGCCTTCATTTATTTTAAAGGGTAGATAGTTGTGAAGAAACAACTTACAAGTGATGATATCATTCGGACCCAACAAGATTTTGAAACTTGAGTAGAAAACAACATTATGTGCTTTAGATCTTCTTATCATGGTGTGCTTAGGTTTGTAGACCTAGGAAACACGTTAACTCATGATATGAGATTTTGGTTTGACATGTTAGTTAAAGTGAACGAAAAGAGATACATACAAGGTGCAACAAGTACATATAGCCTCAAAGATAGGTACATGTTGGTTCAAAGGTAATGGACAAGGAAAGTTATACATGATTAGATCATCTTGTTGATAACATTGAAGGAAAACAACGTTAGTATAAAATTGACTTACGGATCCTGTTAAGCGTAAAGTGTCACTTTTGTAACTATAAAGAAAGAACTTTGGGAAGAAAGGTAGAAGTATTAGTAGGAGATAAAGTGATAAAACAAAATGCAATGGAAGTTTAAAAGCAACCATAATTTGGAATGTGTGATACACTATAATGTAAGCATCGTGTGTTATGTTTAAGAGTATAATAGAGTGAAATGAATTGATGGTGAAGAGTATGGAAAATAAATAAATAATATTGATGTGGTAGAGCAAGAAAGGATGCACTTAAGCAACGTCAAATGCCTAAGTAAAGAAATGGTCAAATCATGATTGATGGGTTGGAAGGACCCGATAAAGATTCATAAAAGATTGAAAGCTTGTTGGTACATATTAGGATGATAACCTTATTGTATGATGTTGTTAAAAGTTCAAAAAGGGGATAAAAAGGTAAAACTTTCCAAGGGGGTGGATAACCCCTAATTACGTATTATTGATATTAGGCGGACTACAATTTTGAAAAATGACCAAAGTGATGCGACCATCAAGAAAATTGGAAAGTGAAGGGATGAAATCCAAATGAGATGCGTCATGGAATAATTCCGAGGACAGAATCCTTTTAAGGGGTAGATAAATGTAACATCCTAAAATTTAAGATAAGGTTCTTCAATTAATTAAGATATTTAAACAAAGGAGGATTTACATAATTAAATCATTTAAATGATATATATATATATATATATATATATATATATATATCATTGATTGATATAAAGCTTAAAATGTTAAAGGTTGAAATGTTAATATTTAAAAGTTAAGGGACCTAAAGTATCAATTTGGAAAAGTATGTTTGACCAAGGGTTGACTCACCAAGGTTAAATGGATGAGGAATGTTAAGAATGGGATGGTCAAGGACTCATTATGTCAACCTATTTTACACAAATGTGAAAAGAAATGAAGAAATGGCAAATTTTACAAAAGTTGCAAAATAGAGGGACTAAATGTGTAAAATCCAAAAAAAGAATGAACTCTCTTCATTTTCAGCCAAATGAGATCGATGAGAGGAAGTAGCAGGCTGTGAAATGGCGATTCTTCACTCCTTGACATCTAGGGTTTGATTCAATGGGAGTTTTGAAGCATCCAAGCAAGAAGGGAAGCAATTAATAGCTAAGAAGGTATAAATCCTTTTCAACTACCTTTATTTTTTGAGTTCATCATTGGGGATTGAACCCCAATGTCGATTTTTGCCTCAATAGAGGATTAGGGTTTGGTTTTCTAACCTCCCTTGAGTGGTTTCCATGGTTGTAATCTCAATCCAATCATCGTATTGGTGGATTTGATTATTTGGGTAGATGCTCCATGAACCCTAGAAAAACCAAATTTGGGAAGATTGCAATTAATGACGAAATGAGATTGGATTCTATGACCTAGATGATATTTGATAGCAATAAAACCAATTGGAATGCTCAAATTCATCCATGATGGTAGAAATAAGGCATAAAGATGGGTTTTTAGATGGTTATGTAAGAAACTTTGATGAATACAATGAAATTCTTGGAATGTAAGCATTTGATGAGTATATGATACTCATAATCATTAATTGATACTAACAATATGATTTAAATGCAATAACATGAAGTATTGAGTGGTCTATAGTTAAATTTAGGGAATAATTGGCCATAAGGGTATTTTGGGATATATATGGATTATTACATAGATTTTGACATATTAGAAGTAAATGACATTGAATTAACATTCTAGATATGTTATTAGAGAATTAACATGAAGGATTTCTAGTGAAGATCTAACTCTAATGATTGTTTTGACCCAAGGGTAATTTGGTAACATGGAATGGAATTGAGGATTCCATAGTTGAATGAAGTACTTGCAATGAGATAAATTGTGGTTTTATGTACTCAAAAACACCCAATGAAGTATTAAATGATTTGGGAATAAGTCATATTGGTTAAAGAGTACTCTTGATCAACTTGAGCTCTTAAACCTTTCATTTGAGTGATTGTAAGCATTAACGTCTTAATGATTAAGTCATCATATGGCTAAGGGTTAATCGAGTATTTGAGAATTTTATAACCTTTATTTAGTCCTTAATAATTGTTTGGTAAAGTTTGGTAGCCATTGGAGGTATATGGATCAAATTACAAAGTTTTTAGCAAAATTCTGCACAAAATGGTGACCTGCAGTTTTGACACGGGGGCATATCAAAATGACACGGGGCGTGTCAAACAGTCTGTTAAATGTATTATTTTCATGGAAAACCTAGTAAATGACCTTAGATTGCCCTTAAACTTTATATATAAGCTAATTTGAAGTAAATAAGCTTATGGGGGATATCTAAATGATAAAAATCCATGAGGGGTATTTTGGTCATTTTAATGACTTATGTTCATCAATGTTATATAGGAGGTGATTGAGAGTGTTTCTCTAAGGAAAGGAACTAGAAGAGGACTAGCAAGTATGCTTGTGATTGAGGTGAGTACGTGTTGGAATTTTCCCCACTTTGCGGTACATGGCAAAATGATTTTTATAATAATGAAATACTAATGTTTTGATATATGAAACGTGTTGAAGTGAAAGTGTTTAATGCTTTTGGAAAGAATGTGTAAAACGAATGCCTTGAAGGCAAGAATGTTTTTGAAAGCAACGGATGTTTTAGAAGAACAAATATTTTGATAATGTGTTTGAAATTTTTTGAAACGATCATTATGATACTAATGTATGAAATGTGTAAAGAATGGAAAGTAATGACAAGAAAAGCAAAGTAATGAAAATGAATGGAAAGTAAGGAAATGAATTGGAAACTAATGAAATGAAAACTGCCCGGGCCATGATACCTCATAAGAGGCACTAGAGGAATCTATCAGGGTGGTACCTCCCCTTCGCGAGATAGATATCCTAATGGAAATGATGCCTTGGTGGATTGATTTTTTCTTTCCGCCTTGGTCTAGACTTAGGTGTGGTTCCTTTGTTGGATGTAGACCCTAAGTATAAAAATGGCAACGGTTTAATATCGAAATTAGCGCTTAATGATAAAGCAAAAGAAATATGGAAATATCGCTTTTGAAATGAAATGAAATGATAAGATATGAAATGATATTTATGACATGTATGAAATGATTTTTTCTTGAAAATCCTTGAAAATTTTATATGGTCTAAAACTATGTTTTGCAAAGATGAAATGTTTTTGGTAAAAATGAGATAAACGTTTTGGGTCACAAACCCACGTAGCTCATGAGACATTATTGTCTTACGTATCTCTTTTTAATGCCATGTATCTCAGGTTAGCTTTAAGGTGAGATGATGATAGATGGAAGTTACAAGTCAAGTGATAGAGTATGGAGTTGAACTTGTTAAGTTCATTGTTAATTGAATTGATGTAATTCTTATTGGCTTGCTAGGGTTGTATTGATGTTTAATGGTAACACCCATTGTTTTAAATTTGTAAATGTTTTTTTTGTGGGACCGGTTTTTGTTCAATGTGGGTTAAGACCAGAATGTTTTTAAAACCATAGATGAAAAAGTTTTGAAAAATTTGGGGTGTTACAGTTTGGTATCAAAGCCATAGTTTAAGCGAATTAGGATTGGATCATTCCACTCCTAGGTTTAGAGTTTGGTTATGAAAAGTGTGAATGATACATAGGATTGTTATGCCTTAATGTAGGTAGTATCCTATGAAATGAATGATGAAAAGAATTGACTTAGTTAGATGCTTATGACATTTTGGATAACTCTAGATGAAATCATAGAATGCTACATTGAGTGATTCTATACTGAGTAATGGAAGTAAGACTAGTGTATGGATAATCTTAACCAGTTGATCAGAACCTTTAGTGGTGAAGTCAAGGTCAATTATGTATGATGTGGGTATAATAGTATAGGGCCCGTACTATTATACACACATGATACATACACGGACTTGGTGGAAGCATGAAGGGGTTTTGTGAAATGTGGTAAGGATTCGAGGGAGTTAAGGACTTACTGAATGCTTATCTTATGTCATATAAGAGTGATGAGGAAGTTTAAAACATGATTAGTGGATAATGGGAAAGTTTTGACAACTTTGACTTTTCTATCAAAGTCAAACAACTAGTATGAAAATGAAAATTTCTTGGTGTGCATTTGATAGACGCTCAAAAGTGAGTTTGTACTCTTTTATTGCTATTGGTAGTGAGTTAGAAACACCAAAGAATGAAACAAATTGAGATATTAAATTATTAACAAACAATTAGTTAAAAAGGGACATAGTTGACATTTGGTAAAAGTATAAAAAAAGACAAGAATTGGAATTACAAATTTATGGTTAAGTAACTAGCAGAAGTTGGTTATTTGGGACAAGCTTGTAATATTACATACGAGTGAGAACTTTAAATTACAAGCAAGTTGATCGAAAAAAATGGAATGAAATCATGAATTCCATATTTAGATGGAAGCAAATACTTAGATATGATTAACGACACTCGAAGGTGAGCCAATGATCTAATCAGGAAAATGGTGATATGACGATGAAATCAAGATAGTATAAGAGAGCATGATCAAGAAATCTTTGGAAGGAACATATTACTGTTGAGTTAATGAAATCTTTCGGGATCCTAAGGAGTTGACGAGTATACGACAACATTATCAAGCTTCAAGTGTGATAGTAATTGTGGAAGAAGGGTGTCCTGGTGACACCTAGACACTAGTAAAAGGAAAGCAATGGTGCATTAACCTGATACACTAGACTGGTGAGTGAAATCACTATGATTTTATAAGAACTCATAACACTCTGGAGGTTGAGTAAGAACAATACGTAGTGCTTGGAATTATGAGGAACACAGGTGAACGAAGGATACAAGATTTAAGACTTCCAAGTTATGCAACCTGATGATGCGAACCAAGCAAACTCAGGTATACCTGAGTACTAGGTTTGAGTATTAATGATAATCTGGATTTGACAACCAGACAAGAAATAAGTAGACTTATGATAATGAGATCTTCTGTTATGAATTCATATATGAGATAAAACCTTGATTTAGAGCATTATGGGTCACTTTAATGTTACCGAAAGACACATGAATCAATTGATATAAAAGTTGGTTATGTATACATAACGAAGGAGCAAGAAATAGAAAGATGTAAAGTATGATACATGAGAAGTTAAACTAACGAAGTGCACAATGGAAAAGTCGAGTACTCGATCAACAATGTTAAATGAGGCATGAATGATGAAAATCATCGTTTGATTTTACCTTAAAAGAAATGCCTTCATTTATTTTAAAGGGTAGATAGTTGTGAAGAAACAACTAACAAGTGATGATATCATTCGGTCCCAACAAGAATATAAAAGTTGAGTAGAAAATAACATTATGTGCTTTGGATCTTCTTATCATGGTGTGCGTAGGTTTGTAGACCTAGGAAACACGTTAACTCATGAGATGAGATTTTGGTTTGACATGTTAGTTAAAGTGAACGAAAAGAGATACATACAAGGTGCAAGAAGTACATATAGCCTCAAAGGTAGGTACATGTTGGTTCAAAGGTAATAGACAAGAAAATTTATACATGATTAGATCATCTTGTTGATAACATTGAAGGAAAACAACGTTAGTGTAAAATTGACTTGCGGATCCTGTTAAGCGTAAAGAGTCACTTTTTTAACTATAAAGAAAGAACTTTGGGAAAAAGGTAGAAGTATTAGTAGGATATAAAGTGATAAAACAAAATGCAATGGAAGTTTAAAAGTAACCATAATTTGGAATGTGTGATGCACTATAATATAAGCATCGCATGTTATGTTTAAGAGTATAACAGAGTGCAATGAATTGATGGTGAAGAGTATGGAAAATAAAGAAATAATATTGACGTGGTTGAGCAAGGAAGGATGCACTTAAGCAACGTCAAATGCCTAAGTAAAGAAATGGTCAAATCATGATTGATGGGTTGGAAGGACCCGATAAAGATTCATAAAAGATTTAAAGCTTGTTGGTACATATTAGGATGGTAACCTTATTGTATGATGTTGTTAAAAGTTCAAAAGGGGATAAAAAGGTAAAAATGTCCAAGGGGGTGGATAACCCTTAATTACGTATTATTTATATTAGGCGGACTAAAATTGTGAAAAATGAGCAAAGTGATGCGACCATCAAGGAAATTGAAAAGTGATGGGATGAAATCTAAATGATATGGATCACGGAATAATTCCGAGGACAGAATCCTTTTAAGGGGTAGATAATTGTAACATCCTAAAATTTAAGATAAGGTTCTTCAATTAATTAAGATATTTAAACAAAGGAGGATTTACATAATTAAATCATTTAAATTATATATATATATATATATATATATATATATATATATATATATATATATCATTGATTGATATAAAGCTTAAAAAGTTAAAGGTTGAAATGTTAATATTTACAAGTTAAGGGACCTAAAGTATCAATTTGGAAAAGTATGTTTGACCAAGGGTTGACTCACCTAGGTTAAATGGATGAGGAATGTTAAGAATGGGATGGTCAAGGACTCATTATGTCAACCTATTTTAGACAAATGTGAAAAAAATGAAGAAATGGCAAATTTTGCAAAAGTTGCAAACTAGAGGGACTAAATGTGTAAAATCCAAAAAAAGAATGAACTCTCTTCATTTTCAGCAAAATGAGATCGATGAGAGGAAGTAGCAGGCTGTGAAATGGCGATTCTTCACTCCTTGACATCTAAGGTTTGATTCAAATGGAGTTTTGAAGCATCCAAGCAAGAAGGGAAGCAATTAAAGGCTAAGAAGGTATAAATCCTTTTCAACTACCTTTATTTTTCGAGTTCATCATTGCGGATTGAACCCCAATGTTGATTTTTGCCTCAATAGATGATTAGGATTTGGTTTTCTAACCTCCCTTTAGTGGTTTCCAATGTTATAATCTCAATCCAATCATCGTATTGGTGGATTTGATTTTTTGGGTAAATGCTCCATGAACCCTAGAAAAACCAAATTTGGGAAGATTGCAATTAATGACGAAATGAGATTGGATTCTATGACCTAGATGATATTTGATAGCAATAAAACCAATTGGAATGCTCAAATTCATCCATGATGGTAGAATCAGGCATAAAGATGGGTTTTAGATGGTTATGTGAGAAACTTTGATGAATACAATGAAATTCTTGGAATGTAAGCATTTGATGAGTATATGATACTAACAATATGATTTTAATGCAATAACATGAAGGATTGAGTGGTCTATAGTTGAATTTGTGGAATAATTGGCCATAAGGGTATTTTGGGATATATATATATATATATATATATATATATATATATATATATATATATATATATATGGATTATTACATAGATTTTGACATATTAGAAGTAAATGACATTCATCAACATGAATTAACATTCTAGATATGTTATTAGAGAATTAACATGAAGGATTTCTAGTGAAGATCTAACTCTAATGATTGTTTTAACCTAGTAATTTGGTAACATGGAATGGAATTGAGGATTCCATAGTTGAATGAAGTACTTGTAGTGAGATAAATTGTGGTTCTATGTACTCAAAAACACCCAATGATGTATTAAATGATTTAGGAATAAGTCATATTGGTTAAAGAGTATTCTTGATCAACTTGAGCTCATAAACCTTTCATTTGAGTGATTGTAAGCATTAACGTCTTAATGATTAAGTCATCGTGTGCATAATGGTTAATCGAGTATTTGAGAATTTTATAACCTTTATTGTGTCCTTAATAATTGTTTGGTAAAGTTTGGTAGCCAGTGGAGGTATAGCGATCAAGTTACAAAGTTTATAGCAAAATTCTGCACAAAATGGTGACCTGCAGTTTTGACACGGGGGCGTGTCAAACAGTCTGTTAAATGTATTATTTTCATGGAAAACCTAGTAAATGACCTTCGATTGCCCTTAAACTTTATATATAAGCTAATTTGAAGTAAATAAGCTTATGTGGGAAATGTAAATGATAAAAATCCATGAGGGGTATTTTGGTCATTTTAATGACTTATGTTCATCAATGTTATATAGGAGGTGATCGAGAGTGTTTCTCTAAGGAAAGGAACTAGAAGAGGGCTAGCAATTGTTCTTGTGATTGAGGTGAGTACATGTTGGCATTTTCCCCACTTTGGGGTACATGGCAAAATGATTTTTATAATAATGAAATACTAATGTTTTTATATATGAAACGTTTTGAAGTGAAAGTGTTCAATGCTTCTGGAAAGAATGTTTAAAAAGAACTCCTTGAAGGAAAGAATGTTTTTGAAAGCAACGAACGTTTTAGAAGAACAAATATTTTGATAATGTGTTTGAAATGTTTTGAAACGAGTATTATGATACTAATGTATGAAATGTGTAAAGCATGGAAAGTAATGAAAAGAAAAGCAAAGTAATGAAAATGAATGTAAAGTAATGAAATGAATTGGAAAGTAATGAAATGAAAACTACACGGGCCATGATACCTCGTAAGAGGCACTAGAGGAATCTATCGGGGTGGCGCCTCCCCTTCGCGATCTAGATGTCCTAATGGAAATGATGCCTTGGTGGATTGATTTGTTCTTTCCACATTGGTCTAGACTTCGGAGTGGTTCCTTTATTCGACGTATACCCTAAGTATAAAAATGGCAACGGTTTAATAAGGGAATTAGCCTTTAAAGATAAAGCAAATGAAATATGGAAATTTGGCTTTTGAAATGAAATGAAATGATATTTATGACTTGTATGAAATGAGTTTTCCTTGAAAATGTTTTATGGTCTAAAACTATGTTTTGCAAAGACAAAATGCTTTTGGTAAAAATGAGATAAATGTTTTAGGTCACAAACCCACATAGCTCACGAGACATTATTGTAAAATGTATCTCTTTTTAATGCCATGTATCTCAGGTTAGCTTTAAGGAGAGATAATGATAGATGGAAATTAGAAGTCAAGTGATAGAGTATGGAGGGGAACTTGTTAAGTTCATTGTTAATTATATTGATGTAATTATTATTGGCTTGCTATGGTTGTATTGATGCTTAATGGTAACACCCGTTGTTTTAAATTTGTAAATGTTTATTTTTGTGGGACCGGTTTTTGTTAAATGTGGGTTAATACCCGAATGTTTTTAAAACCATAGCATGAAAAAGTTTTGAAAAATTTGTGATGTTACAATCGTGTTGGTTAGAAAAGGGGGGAGAAATGCTTTTCGGGTCCTGAGATAGTATATCAGACCGCCGAAAAGTTAAAATTGATCAGGGAAAGGAAGCTAGCTACTCAAAGTCTTCAAAGTAGCTATGCAGACAAGAAGCAACGACCAATAACATTTGATGCAGATGATCAAGTGTTACTTAAAGTCTCACCATGGAAGGGACTTATTTGATTTAGGAAGAATGGAAAGTTGAGTCCTCATTTTATAGGACCATTCAAGGTACTTCAAAGGATAAGGAATCAAGCTTACAAACTTGAATTGCCTGCAGAACTAGAAGGTATCCATAATACCTTTCATGTTTGTTACTTGAGGAAGTACTTTGGAGAAGAGGTGGATATGCTTCCACTTTCAGAATTAAGGATTGATAAAAATAGAAGGCTAGTTGAATAGCCTGAAGCAATCGTTGACTGTAAGAGGAAGAAATTATGTCATAAGATGATTGACTTGGTGTTAGTGCGATGGAAGCACATGAAATGGCCGAACCTCACCTGGGAAACAGAAAACAGAATGAAAAGGCGCCATCCTCATATGTTTGTTGATGCATGATTTTGGGACAGAATCATCCTAGGGGGAGATAATTGAAATGCCTACATTTCTTGCTAGATTAGTCATAGTCTGTAATCACTTCGATCAACTACTATTATCTTTTATGAATGAAAAAAAGGATTATTCATATACTTATGTGCTTATGTGTTTTATACGATATTTTATGCAAATTACAGAGGTAGTTAATAATGAATTAAATAAGATTAGAATATGCATCGAAAATAAAAGATTATTTAGGAAAATTAATCTGAACCTAGTTGTTGTATACATAAAAGGGATTTCGTAGATATAAGGAGTGTTCAAATCCGACTTCGTATGAAGAAGTTATGCTTCTTCAAAGTTTTGCGATTAAAACGGTACAGCTCTATGTATGGTCAAAAGTAATTTTTTTATAAATTACTTTTTAGCCTAAGTTATCTAAACAAAAGTCGTAGTAGTCATTAAACCGAGAGAGAACGTAGAGAGAATGTCCAAATATAACTTCGTATAAGGAAGTTATGATTTTTCAAAATTTCAGTGCAGTAGTGTGCAACACTGATATCGAAATTTAGAACGGTTGATTGTTAGGGGAAAAAATCTAAATGAGAGTTGAAGATCTCTTCCATACCTATTTGTCGATATAAAGATAGACGAGAACAGATACCGTATGAGAGGGTTATGATTTTTACACGAACTTTAACAGTCTAAGCTTCTAAAAATATAAATTTAAAAATAAAGTTAAATTAGTCGATGGAGTCTAAATGAAAGTTGTAGATCTCATCGATAGCTACACATGAATATAAAACCCGTTAAAAACGGATCTCAAATGAAAAAGATACGAATTTTATAACAAATCACAAAAATTCACACGCAACCTTGTGTATCGACCAGATGCGCGACATGTACTGACACACCACCTAAATCACGACATGTTGAGCCATAGGAAAGTGACACGTCACCACTTCCGACCACATGGGCGGTACGCAGGGAACATAGTGTGCGGCGTGGACTCAATTTATACCTATTTTCAACTTAATCCTCACCCCCACACTCAAATTGTCTCTGAATCTCTTCGAGATTTTTATCCCTTTTACTCTCTAGTTCTTGGCTACTTTAGCGAACCCCTTCGATGTCAGATATCTAGAGAATAGAAGCTCTTGGGTCAGATTTATAACCGCATAATTCCCGGTTTTTGTTAGATTACTCTGTAAGTCAAGTTATGCTTATTTATATTAAGTGTAACTTTTAATTATAGTCATAGTCATTATTATGAACCTATAATTAAGATTTATTGATTCCAAGTCATTATAATAATTGATCTACTTACGGGAGTGACGTCTAGGTTGGATTTAGTTAGGTGTTTAAAGTGGGATTTCCAAACAGTATACTCTGTATACCAAACGGACCCTACCTCTGATATGACCCTACCTGGTTATTCCTTACTTGATAGATCTTGATGTAGATATTGGGATTATTGAGGAATCTAGACTATCATTAAATAGTTGCCAAGATTCGGAAACTAGAATAAGACTTAGGAACTTATACGTTTAGGTCCTTGAGAAGTGTTAAGGCGAAGCGTTTCCCTAACCCCGAGTCACCTACTTTTTCAGGTGAGTACGTAGTTACTTTCAAGAACATATTTTATTAAAAGTATCTATTAAATGTTATATGTTTTACTTATACTATGTGCTACTTGTACACCTATAAAAATACTACATATTAGGAACTAGTTTGCCTCTAGTATAAGTCTGGATTAATTATAATAAGACTTGCATAAGGTGTTTAGTTCCTAATAAACTGGATATTGACTAGGTCTCATTCTAGGGTAGAGTGTGAGATCAGAGCGGAGTTTCGTATTCCTCCCCTTTCTTGGATGACCAGAAATGGTGGGTCCAGATCAAACAACTGGCAAGTATGTCTGGGTCATCGACCAGAGTAGGTGACAACACTTGACTATTCTAGGTGGTCTAGTGAATTACGTTGCTAGTGTGAACTTATAACCCATAAACGTAGATAAAATATTTATCAATAACTCTAAACATTGGTTGCCTTTATATGACTTACACTGGTCATGGACTCCTCTAGCTATGTAGTCAACCAAATACTCAAAAAGTTTATTAGGTAGGGTGATTCCTCCAGATAATTGTTGACTTAGGATTCATGAGAATTAGTTGGGTTGGGTAGAATGTCTTTAAGGATATTTATGTCTGATTTTTTATACCTATATTATATGTTAATGATTGTTTTGCAGGAATGATATTATGATTTATCATCATTAAATTATTATGGGTTTGAAAACCCTATGCATCTCACCAGGTTTCCCAAACCCGACCCACTCATTTTATGTGCATAACAGGTAGTGGATATAAGGTTGCTGAAGCTTCGTTAGGTTTCCGAGTGAAATAATATATGTATCTGTTATAGCATTTCAGGACCTTTTATATATTTACGATGTAATGTGTGTTTCTATATGAACGATGACATCCTCGGAATTTAATATATCGAAATAACTTTTATTATCTCAATATGTTTTAATTAACTGGGAATTTCCTCCTCTCAATTAAATTAAGTGTATATATAAAATTTTATTGGTTCTAAAAATCGAGGGATGTCACACGCCACCTCTATATGATCAATTTCCACACTCTCTTAAAGAAGACCGCCCGAATCTATGAATCATAATATATACAGATACCACCTTATTGAACCCGTCAACATAAAACTAAGAGTGAAAAATTCTAAAAGGCGAAGAACCATAATCAATAACCGATTCTTTTAAAAGAATAGGCCGATGATCAGGTAGATGATGATCAAGAATAACACCTGAAATACTAAAGAAAACCTCTAAAAGACCCTCATAAATAAGGAATATGTTAAGTTTAATCATCTTGCCCACAACTTTGAGAGGCCAAGTAAAAGAAAAACCACCAAGGGGAACGTCAAACAAGGAAGCATTAGCTATAAAATTGTTAAACACACCCACATCATAAGCATTGAAAATTGACCCATAAATAAGGAATCTGTGAAGTTTACTCATCTTGCCCACAGCTTTGTAAGGCCAAGTAAGAGAAAAACCACCAAGGGGAACATTAAACAAGGAAGCATTAGCTATAAAATTGTTAAACACACCCACATCATAAGCATTGAAAATTGACCCATATCTT
Source organism: Lactuca serriola (assembly GCF_051521515.1). Taxonomy (NCBI): domain Eukaryota; kingdom Viridiplantae; phylum Streptophyta; class Magnoliopsida; order Asterales; family Asteraceae; genus Lactuca; species Lactuca serriola. The sequence continues at coordinate 333,677,252 of NC_136412.1, forward strand.
TCACTTTAACACCTAACTTCATTGAAATCATCCACAATAAGTGTCCCCCTCCAACCTTCCAGTTACCTAAGTAGGGATGTCAAAAACTTCCAAGGGACCATGTTCTCGTGGGACCCCGATTCCATATGAGATTAATTTTTAAAACAAATTTGGGGTCGGTGGCAGGTGTGCGAGTAGGATTAAGCCCCATTTTATATTCAGGATTGGGGTCGGGAGTGAGTATTTATGTCCTGTGATACTCAACGGAGACCCCGTTTGAAAAAGTACATAAATGATATATATTTAATATAATATATATAGACATCATCTTATTTTGAGGGTTTGCAATTGCAACTTCACTCGGTATTTCCGTCCAAAACTCCTAATTTCAAGTTTGTACTCTGATCTCTAGCAATCGCGTCTTCGCCTTCGTCTTCGAGGGTGTTTGGGATTACTTTTCAAACTGACTTATTGGACTTTTGGCTTTTTCAAAAAGCGAAAATTTTAAAAAGGTGTTTGGCAATTACAAAAGTCTTATTCAGATTGACTTTTTGGCAAGAAGAAAAATGAGATTTTTTAAAAGTCACTAAGTGCTGACTTTTGGATTTTTGCCCCCCCCCCTCCCCACTCACCTTAAAATTTAAGACAAACACATTTTAAAAACTCCTTTTGGAAAAAGCCATAACTTAATAAGGAATTTTGTCAGAAAGGACTTTTTAGGTTAAAAAGCAATCCCAAACAACCTATTCGTCTTCACTCCTCACAGTTCATAAATTACACTCACTGAGTCGCTGACTCATATCCCCTCTATTGTAATCAAACGACAAGTATGAGACAAGTGTAAAAGACCATGAACATACTGATGACAGAGTACAACTCGACTTCACTTACTGTCGTCCACTTACTAACGACATACCTTCCTCCGCCAGCACAAGTCAACCATTTTTCCTGTCTTCACCATTAAGCACTCTTTTTCTTGTGAAGTTTTTGGCAATTTCTTCTTTGTTCCAGTTCAAACGAGACAATGATTTCTACTCCAATTCAATTTTCTAGTTTGTTCGATTGTCTATTTCTGGTTTGTTTTCTGAATTAAGACCATGATTTCTGAATTGCTTTCAATTGACAATATACTTATTCCGATTCTGCTTTCATTTCTGATTTTTGGATTCCAACCCGTTATTTCCCTTGACCGAACTGAGAATACATGACCATGAATAATAACTTTAATGGTTTCCATGATCAACGATTGCTTTAAAGTAGAAATACATAAACGCTTGCGATAAAAGTTATTATCCTTTGAATTTTCCATATAAAGAATCTCCCCTCATTCTCGTGAAATATTAGAATAAGTTTTATCCGAACACGATATAGGAAGAAACCCTTCAACATCCAAGCATACCACCCGTTCTTTTAATACAAAGTGATCACTCCATGCATACAAACTAGAGAACCAAGACTTAGCCCCAATGTGATGGTAAAATTTGTCTTTATCTTAAATAGATTTAAACTACAAAGATATCCAAGACGAACCAACTACCCTTAAGCATAACGCTGGTATGCAACCCTATAACCGAACTTTACGCAACACAAGACCACACATGAAGAATCGAAGAAATATTGCTCCCAATAACAGAACCTCTATCGACATATGCCAAAACTACCGAATTCTATGATAATCACTAAAACCAACTGGACTAACCTGATTCGAACAATTTCAATCCATAATCCTCACACATACTGGTGGAGCATTAGTGAGTTCCAACTACATCACCATTTATCCTTATACTCAAAAGAAGATTGTACTCAGACACTCATTTAGTTCCACCTTTACGACAATACCCGATTATAGCGCAAACGAATAAGGCGCACATACTAATTTCTAAAAACTGA